>NC_056735.1:216973494-217133494 GCF_019279795.1 Protopterus annectens
ACATAGTAAAGTTGCAGATGATTACTCTGATAGTCTAGGTAGCTATTGGAAAATGTGTCCTTTCTAAAAGCCTTTGATGCAAAATAGTTCTCAATCTCATCTTTATACAAGTTGACATCCAAATAATCAATACTCTTATCATAGTGGGAGCCAGTAAATTTAAAAATGGAGAAATATTCAGATATTCCATAAAAGAATCTATCTCCTGTGGGTTCGCCTTCCATAGAATAAAATATCATCCAGATAATGAACATATAGCAAGCATTTATCTTTAAACTCAGATTTAAGAATGCATTTAGTTTCCCATGCATGCATAACTAAATTAACATAAATAGGGGCACAGTCTGCACTATTGCCACCCCTTCAATCTGCTTACAAACTCTCTTTCAAAAGTAAAAAAATTATCTAAGATAATCTTCATAACTTCCATAATAAAATTTAACATTGTGTTATTAAACATAGTCAAACTAATCCCTCCTGGTGGGCTATGGAAGCAAAAAGTGTCTATATTACATAATCAAACTTTTAAAAGTTTGAACATTATATGGTCAACACCATATGATCGAACTTTTAAAAGTTCAAAAATGTAATAAAAAAAAACAAAGAAAAAATCTACTTGAACTGTTTAAGCAGGGGGCCAAGCACCCCTGCACCTGCCAAGTGGGGTGCTGTGCCCCCCACATCTCCTGCTCTTTAAATATACCAACCTGGAGATCACACTACAGTGTAGAAAAGGAAAGCTTCCCATTATGCACTGTATGTAAATCTTCGTTGAAATGTTCGCACTTTTAAAAGTTCGATCATATGGTGTCAACCATATGATGTTCGAACTTTTAGAAGTTCAACAACGTGATATAGACCCAGTAAAAAGATCCACAACGTCAGTAGTAGTAAAATTACAATTTGCACTAAACCATTCTTCTTCAATTTTAGAGAAAAAATCTCATGCATCTTTTAAACAGTGATCTATGGAGTTAATAGTGTTCTTTAAAATCCTATCAATAAACACCCCCGGGGAGGAAGTGGAACTATTGTACGCAGCCACTATAACCCAGTATGGTGGTTGGTAAATATTTTATGTATCTTTGGAATTCCAAAAGCTACCAGAATAAGTGGATTATCATTTTTCAGAAAACTGAGCAGATCTTCTGAAATAATCCTTTGCAACTGGGCATCTTCCAAAAATAATTGTATTTTCCTATGTGCTTTAAGAATTTCATTTCTTGCTGTTACCATGTATTCATTTGTATCATAAAATATGTTAAGCATCTGCACAATATAATCAACTTTAGCAACTAAAAGCATCCCATTAATAATAGGCATTAATTCCTGCAAAGGATGACCTCTGTTAACAAATAATCCAGTAATGAATTCTCCTTCTTTATTGAACCACTGGTCCTTACTGATGATATGACAAGCTCAAATTAGTTGACCTCTAAACACATTAAGCTTCATATACTTTGGATGTCCACTATTATAATGAAGATAATTATTACATTTATTTAGAGGTTGATGAAATTAGAAGATGTAGGAGAGATAAGTGGGTCTATATTAGAACATCGAAGTTTCAGAACTTTGAATGTTTTAAAATCGAGCCCTATTAAGCGAAAACTGATAACATCAAAAATTCAGAATAGCGAATTTATTCCTAGGGAAAAATTTTGCTGTTCCAAAATACATAAACACAACACAAGCACACCAAACAAACAGCAATCCACACACATACACCTAAAATCCTACATCTAACCCTACACTAAACTGTACATACATCATCTACCCACTTACCTTAACCCAAACCCTAACCCTAAGGTCCGTCACTATTGCACACACATCTCACCCGCGCCCTAACCCTAACTCACCTACCCTGCCCTAACCCTCTCATCCACACATTCGCACACTTACCTGACCCGCGCCCTAACCCTAACTCACCTAACCCGGCCCTAACAATCATGTCCACACAATCGCACACTTACCTGAACCCGACCTGTAACTTTCCACCACAGTGCTGAAAATAGCGAAGCGACAGGAATGGACAACCGAATTCTTTCCCTAAGAAAGAATTCGGTTTTCTGTAACTTCGCTGTTTTCAGCTTTCGCTGCATAGGGGTTGATATTAGAACATTCGAAGTTCTGAAACTTTGATGTTCTAATATAGACTACAGATAAGTTCCCCCATTTTAAAATGTGGCATCAAGAGTAATGATGAAGGAAAATGCTTAAAAGAAAGTGCAGCTAAAACATTTGCTTTACCCATTGCTATCTCTAATAATAGTCTATTAAAAATATAGTAAAATTGAATTGGAAAATTATTACTGGGAATCCTGAACTTATTAAAGTTTTAGGTAGCAAACCACAGTTTGTAATTAAAAAAACAGTTAATTTTAAAACTCTGTTAGAATTTCATCCTTATAGTAGATTTAATTTAATGATGAAAAAAAGAAGGTTCAGACAATATAGGTTTATAAGTAATACTAATAATACTCATTTCTTCCATTTAAACATGTACATAGAAGTGAAAGGGTGCTATAATTGTAATAGCAAAAATATAGCATTTATATACTACTATGTAGCACTTGCAACAGTTTTATATTGGTAAAAGTAGTCGGCCACTAAGAATCAGAATTCGTGAACATATTAAAGCCATTAAAGACGAAAATAAACGCAGTGCTCTAGCTAAACACAGTAGTATGTGTGAGGGTTTTAGGGAATTTAATTTTGCCATCTTAGAGCAATTTGATGAGTTTTATTTTACAAGTGGATGTAACAAATAGTTAGAAATGCATGAATTAAGGTGGCACATATCACATAGGGCTGATATATTGCCTGGTTAAATTACTTAATTAATATTAAAAGTATGTTGAAATATAAAATCCTTTAACATCATGTGAAGGTATTTTTTAATGGAACTTATGCTGTACTATTTTTTTAATTAATGATGTCATCATTAGTATTGCACAATTAGTATGTGATTATTTTGATTGGATGTTTCAGTATTTGTAACAGTATTTAAGCAATTGAGATTGAGAAGATGTTTAGTTCTGATGAAGTTCCATGTTGATATTAAAATGGAACAAAAGCACTAAAATCTTTTGTGTTTGTGTCTTTCCTTTTACAGTTCTGAGTGGCTGCCAAAAGCTGTTCATATATATATATATATATATATATATATATATATATATATATATATATATACATATTAGTTTTCCTTGTTGTAGCTTAAACAGTCTGCTTTAGCTATGCAAGATGTACTGAAACTAAATTATAGTCATAACAAATAAAATCTTGAGATTTAAAAGAAATATAGAAAGCACTTCACTTTTAGAAGAGAGTTCCTGAGATCTCAGTGAAATATTGAATGGACATTTTAATAAAATAAAGATAATTTCAATGCTATTGTTTAGAATTTTCAGAAAATTTTGTGATAGTGACATAACAATGGAATCTTTAATTTCAGGACATTTATGCTGATGGACAAGGGTACGGAAGACATTTAGAATATCAGCTAAGAATTTAGGGTCCACTTATCCAGGCAGATAAAAGACAGACATAAGTAAAGTGGGATTTTGAGAGGCAGACATAGCAATGATTTTATGAGGTAACATGAGCAGATAATGCATGAACTATGCAAAAGCTAGCCAGGAAAATTGTGTCATTAAAAGGTAAAACATTACTTAGCAGAGAAAGTGGTGTCATTAAAAGTCAAAGCATTACTTAGTAGAAAATGTGGTGTCAGTAAAAGGCAAAGCAGTACTTAGCTGAGGAACTACAACTTCTATTTTCACATGGTATTAGTTGTGAAATCACTAAACCACATTTCTTGTAAACTAATCAAAGCATTACCCTCCTTCAAAGCCTTTTGTCAACATAAAAATAAGCCATACAAATTACCTCTACATACTTCATTATTCCATAAGGTCTTGTCTATCTTGTTTTCTGCTACTAGGGTAAACAGGTACATTTTATTCATGCAACAATAATTAATCCTGTAGGAGGACATGTCCAGGGATGCATAAAATACAGAAGCATAATCAAGTTCAGCTTGCGCTGCTGGAGATAAAAAATGAGACAAATCATGGCTTAGCTAAATTGATGTGACTATTTATAATCAGCTTTTAGGTTTTAGTCTACTTTTTCAGCTACACATCACTTTTAGGACTCTTTGTCCTTCCTGGATTTATATACAAACTAGGGCCAAGGGGAATACTTAACATCAAGCATGGCGACTGACTCAGCAAATGTCATGGAGGAATTATGGGCCCTGAGGGGTTTGATTGAGGCGTTTTGAAAAATAATACAAGGAGCAGCCATTGATATCCAACAAATAAAGGTGGTGACATCAAATCATGAAGCTCAACTCTCTGCCATAGAGTAGATGTCGAGTCAGCAAAGAGAGAACCTGACGGGCCAATGGGAGGTCTCAGTCAGACATTCTAGGGACATACAAAACCTTTACACCCAGACACTACAAATGGAAACCAAAGTAGAAGATCTTGAGGATTGGACCCATTGAAATAATGTCTGATTCATTGGCTTGCCAGAGAAAATGGACAGACAAGACCCAGTAGAATTCATAAAGGAAGAACTTGCCACTTTATTAAATAGATCCTCCTGAAGATTCATTGAATGAGTGCACAAGATTTTTTCCTAGTTCAAAGGGAATAACAATCCCCATCACTTTATAATCAGGTGTTTGGACTATGCAGATAGAGAGTGATTACTAGGCTAATGACCCCAGGGATCATTTTAAGCCTACCCATGCTTCCTACAGTGAGAAACAAACTCAGTAGTTAGTGTATATGAGCTAAACAACACCACTCCCAATCCAAAATGCTCTCTCTAAGGCCAAACAAGTGCACACACACACACACACACACACACACACACACACACACACACACACACACACACACACACACGCATACACACACACACGCACACACCACACATGCATGCACGCGCGCGCACACACACACACACACACACACACACACACACACACACACACACACACACACACACAAACAAATTGCCCTGTAGGGCCTCCCTATCTTTCTTGGAGGTTTGTGACTTTGGGGCTTGTGATAGAGCAGGGGGATCTTGGGGACCCCACTCCCCATATGCATTTGTTCCAATATTAGCATGTTGATTTGCTGAATTTCAACTCTGTGTGAAGCAGAAGTACTGATAGGGTGTTCAATGCTGCCTGTGGATTCTTCGACAAATTAGACATACAAGCGATAATCTTTATCCATATTCACATGCAGCAGCAATAAGTTCTCTTCTGCATCATTTTATTGGAACAAATAAATAAATGTAAGACACAGGCATTAGTTTTCAGACAGTTTAAGCACTCACATCGTAGTAAGCAGGAGTCCTACCTTGTGTGCATTGTGGAATGAATAATAAGAAAGATCTTTTACTTAAATTTCCAATATATGTTGTATCTTTCGGCTTTTCCCGGTTAGGGGTCACCACAGCGGAATTCCGGTCCGCTAATGATTGGCAGTAGATTTTTACGTACCGAGTTGCCAGCCCTGATGTACAACCTTCAATGAAGGTATGCCCATTCACACATGTCTCCACACAGAAGACGCTTTAGCTGAGAATCGAACAGGACAACGTCTTACTGTGAGGCAACAACACTACCGCAGCACCACCACCGCAGCATTTCCAATATATACAGTTTTATTAAACGTGAGATACTAACACATGTGGTTTAACATTTTAAAATTTCAAGTTAATGCCGCATGAAATGCAAAATGCATTTAGTAAGACACACACACACACACACACACACACACACACACACACACACACACACACACACACACACACACACTTGCCAGTTGACTGCAGTAAGAACAGAACCCGTACTTACCTAAGTGCACAGACAAGAGAACTCTGTATTTTAGGCAAGTGCCACAGTACAAGTCTGACCCTTCACAAAACCAAAAAGCTGGCCAATAATTTTGAAATTGTGAACCACCCAGTCTGAGCTGCACTCTAGTACCTCCCTCAGTTTGAAACACAAAGGCCTTAAACCATACTTATGATGGGGAAGATAATTGGGTTATGAAGTACAACTCGAGTATCCTGCCACATTGGTTTTCAAAAAAGAAAACTTGCAAATTACCTTTCAAAACCATAAGGAAGTGGCTAAACTGCAGTTAACCCCAGTCCTTCTTTTGCAGAAATGGCCAGTCACCAACTTCAAATTCCCAACATTAGAGAAGAAACTGCACCCCAAATGGATTACCATCTAAATCACCCATGATGAAGAAGGGAAGGACTATAGGAAAGCTTCACAATGTCACAACAGAGGAGGGGTCTAGTCAGTCTTGTTTCAAGGCTCAGTCCCTACTTCCAGCGGGTTTACACCTGTAGCAATAGACACAGAAACTTGATTAGTGGAGCTGGAGATGAGACATTATTTTCACACCCAGAGATCCAAATTAAGGAAATAGCCATGATGGAATGTGCATTGTGTGACATTGCTAATGAAAGCACAGCTTCTGCTATTGCAAGATTGTAAAAATTTGGATGGCATACATTTTGGTCCTATCAAAGTGTCGCCCATTGTTATAGGTTCCAGTTATGATTCCTGAGTTGATATGGATGCACTTGGACCAGTTATGATGCTAAGGGTCTTCCTTAGACAAACAATGGCTGATGCACTACATGGAAAATTATCTGTAGCATGACTCACAATTACCTAGTTCCAGATTTGAAATCTAAATGTGACTCTTACAAATTAATGTTGTTCTATGAAGGTATCGTTTAATTGTCTTATTATTGTAAAACTGTTTCCCTTAGGTGGTGACCTGAGCACAATATACATTGTGTTTTTTACTTTTTTTTGCTTAAATTCTTTGAATATCTTGGTTAGTAGGTGCATTTTTTACATTGCATTAAACTGTACTCTTTCATTTTGATTATTTTGTTCTTGTTTTCCCTTATAACAGTGTGTCTCTCCATCTGTACCTGGCCCTCTTGGAATATGTTAATTTACATTGTCAACAGAGTCGAGTTAGCCAGTGTGTTTTTTGCTAAACAGTCTGTGTGGGCATTGTGTTTGCATCAGGCTATAAGACAGTGCTCCAAACATATTCTGTACCTCAGTCATGGTATATCTAGAGAGGGAAATTGGGGTCTCCCTTGAAAGGGGTCTGCTGGAATGCTTAGGATATGTCAGCCCCATGGAAATTATTCAGACATACATACCATATTATTTCAATGTAAGAAACTAAACTCAAATGGGCTACAGCCAGTATAACACCTGTTAAGTAGCCTGGATAATGGTTTGTCTCATGTGCTAATAGTGATAAGACGGGACTTGTGCTTTTGCTACATAAATGATTGTGGTGGCAAGTAATCAAGAAGGTTTGAGATAACAAGGGGTGATGATTAGTTCATAAAATCCATTCACCCATGGGCCCATTACTTTTAATGAATTTCTATGCGCCAAATATCAATGATGTTGCTGACGTAAGGGCACAGGGTACTTGTAGGACTTAAATCCTCCAAGGGGTTTATCTTAATAGGGGTGATTTCATTGCTGTACTGACCCCTGGTTGTATCACATTCCCTAGGGAACTGATCACCTCCACAGGCTTCATAGGGAGTTATTAGCATTTTTCCATGAGTTTGACCTACTCGATGTTTGAAGGGTACACCATCTTATAGATAATAACTATACATTTCTAGGACCTGGGGGAGTAGCAAGCTCCTTGAACATGTTGTTACTAAGTTCAAAAGCAGTACCATGTCTCACTGAGGTAGGCATCATAGCTAAGGGGTCTCAAACCATACTGAAGTAATCATCGACCCCCACCCACTGCCAGGTTTTGGGACATATAGACAATGGAATTTTCATCCACTTTTACTTAGAATGTTAAGTCTGTTGAAGAGCTGAAAGGGCAGATCCATGCCTTTAGTGTGCATGAGTAGACTGGGGGGCTCTTAATCATTTCTTGGCAGAAACTCAAGACATGCTGTAACAGATGGACCAGTATTTATGCACAAACCATTAGTGAAGAATCTAATCAGGACAGGCTGGGGATGGAGAAGGAAATGGTAGACACACAGAGGCTGTTCAAGGGGGAGAGGTAGGTGTGGCAGTGTTAGGGCTCAGGCAATGAAACTCCTGAAGGAGAAATACAAATGGGTTTCATATAATTTTATCTAAATTAAGTCGGAGAGGTATAGACATTTTCCTAGGCCATGGAAATGTTTGGCTGCTGAATGTAAAGTCAGGAGAATGGAGGTAATGATTAAAGCCCTGAGAACTTCTACAGATACAAGAGTGGTCCATCCTAAGGAAATTAATGACACTCTAAAGGACTTGTATAGATAGTGTGCCAAAACCTCAAGTTTATTTAGCTCCATGCAAGCCAACAAATTTCATGGTGTAGTTGTCCCAACTCTTGCCAAGGAAGACATTGATAAATTTCTTGGCCCATTACCAGGAATGAGGTTGTCGAAGCCATAGACTGACATCTAAGTAGGAAATCTCTTGGACTGGATGGTCTATCAGTTGATTTTTTTAAAGGTATTTAAACATTGAGTGGTAGGTATGTTATGGGAGTTTTATGATGACGTTATTAAACAGAAACAATTTCCACCAACAAGTAAGGTGGGCTAAGGTTATTATGTTAATTAAGCTGTCACATTATGGGCTTGACCCATGAAAATATAAGCACATTTCTTTACTGCAAACAGATTTGAAGATTTTTTTTTAAATCATTGGCTAGACAGGAGGAGCCTCTCTTACCACAGTTCACTGGGGTGAACCATAAGGGTTTTCTCAAGGGTCAAGCAGGCAGCCCAGATCTGGTTAGGGTATAGCTTAACACATGAGCAGTATGCTATAAACAGAATTGTGATACCACAATATTATTATTAGACTTTGCCAAAGCTTTTGACTTCATCACCTTGGATTACTTATGGTTTTCTAGGGTCAAGGTGGCAATTCCTAATCTCTTAATAGACTAGTCTAAATTTCTATATACAGCTCCATCTACCCAGACTTTTTCTAATGGAATGTTGTCTCCTCACTTTGAATTGCAGTGGGGTACCAGACAGGGCTGCCTCTTTTCACCATTGCTATTTGAATTAGCTATGCATGTACTTGACTCTGATCTACAGATGGGCATCTAACACTGTCAGATTAGTATTCAGGAGATTTAACATCCACTACTACATTGTTCATGGATGATTATGCTATATCGATTAATAACCTGGGGGACCAGGACAAACTGATGCATACTGTGTTTCGCTGACTATCTAAAGTGACAGGCCTCATGGTGAACATATTTAAGTTGGCTCTATTTTCTCTTAGCAAGTCTGCTTTAACAAACCTTGGATGAATATCACAATTGCTAGTTGATGTAGTTACATGTCATAAATACTTGAGAATAAGCATGATTTTTCAATTGTATGGCTTAGTTGAAACTAATACTGTTGAATGTGTGAGGGATTTCAGAGATACCATAGCCAAGTTATCGAGAATTAGAAGGTTCTTTTTTAACAGAATTCAGGTAATCAAAATGATAATTTTAGCAAACATCCTATTTATTATTAGTCATCTGCATCATGCCATATTGTCTAAGTTTTTGCACCAGTGCCAGAAATTGATACGTCAGTTATTCTGGCAGAATAATCCACCCTACGTGAGTAGATGAAAGTTGATGATACCCTTTAACAAAGGAGGTTTATGGGCTTCTGGATTTAGCAAGGTATTGCACAGCAGTATTGGTATTTTAACAGAGACAGAGCGAAGCCAAACCCTGTATGACTGGAGGTCAAATTACTTTTAAATAATAAGCAGTTCTCTGGTGTGGTTACATTCTCTCCTTCATATAAGGTCTGGGAGCCAGGAGATCTAGAAAGATGGTTTCAGACCCATAAATGGATTAAACCTCACACCCATAGAAAATTGTCCTTATTCTCCACCCGATCGAGTAATCAATAGGTTAATATTGGTCGTTGTAGGTTCTTTTGGGTTAATTGAATAAGTGGTGGCATTTTATACCTCAGGGATGGTTGTAATTTCTTAGCTGCTTGATACCTCACCTTTAATGAATTTTGAGACTGGAATTGTATTCTAAGTGTTAGTTGGTGGCAGATTCTACAACTGAAAGTAACCATTGGGCCATGGTCACAGTCGATGATGTCATCTCCAAAGATCTGGTGTCATAGTATATTATTTTCAAATAACTTTGTTAGGAATGAGGGTAGAGTCTCTTGGAATGCTATGGTTTGACTGGACCCCTGTATGATTCTATCTTGCATGAACTTAGGTTGAAATGGGGGAATGTCTGTGTAAAGGGAATATCCCCTAGGCAGTAAGTAAAATCTAATGACCTTAGTTTACCAGCTTTAACTAAATTCACTTTTCTAAAATTGATTAATTGCTGGCAGTACTCCCCATGAAGTTTCATAGGTCTGGAAAAGCAATCGATACCCAATGTTGAGGATGTTCAGTAGCTCAGGTAGATTACTTTCCTATGATTTGGAGCAGTAACAACATGCGACCCATATGGGAGACAATGATATATTTTATCCAAACAGTTGTGCACATTGAAGGATGATGTGAAGTTCTGGCTGTTAGGAATTCTTGATGAGGATTTGTAAATGAATAGACACAAGTTAATTTAGATCCGGCAGGTGATACTCACACAGGTATTTTTTAATATTTCAGCACTAGAAATCTATTCCCAAGATTAAACTACTGTTTTTCACATTTTAAGAAACAAACTCAAAATCTAGACACGTCAAGTTGGACAGCACACAGTGGAATAATTTGTCATCATTATTGTTCTTAATGGCTTACTATTATAATATTGAAAGTCAAAATAAAACTGGTACTAAATAGCGAACTATAAATCCAAAAGTACACATTACAGAATGGTCTTAATGTCGAAAATCAGCTGTTAATGTTGAAAATGTCGAATATGACATTTTACGGCAATTAACAGCAATGACACCCTTGCCGTAACTCCCTAAATACTACAGATAACATCCTGTTTATGCAGGGGGACAAGAACCACTGCACCTCCCTTAGCTATATATTCCAACTCCAAGATCGCACTACAGTGAGGGAAGGGATGTATTTCCCTATTCGCACTGTACCGCGATCCCTGTACATACCTTGGAATGTTCATATTTGTGAATGCTCAGTACATTCACAAATATAAATTTCAATATTGTAGCCTGCAAACATATGAAGTATTCAAACATATGTTGTTCTAATACTTCATAGGTGTACAATGGTACTTCAAATTTGTAATAGTAATGCATTCTTAGCGTATATACATTATACTTTACTTACTTAATGGCATGTAAGTAGTTCCATTATTATTTGTGTGTTCTTTTGATCATATGACTCAAATAATCATGTGGAATTTACTGTAAACTTGTATTTTTATTTCTTCATGTTTCAATAGTTTGGCTTTATATGGTGGTGCATTCACTGTTACACTGATTTTTTTTTTTTTTTTTAAATAAAGATTCTATCATGCTTAAAAAAAAACACTAATCATGCATATAGCACTTCATGACCTTCAAGCATTTGTATTGGAGTTTTTGGTTTGTTCTGTTTTATGCACCTATATTTTACAGTGCATATCTTAGCAAAGAGGCAAGAGGAAAGTGTGCAATGCAGTCAGTGAGGAGATGTCACACCTGTATAATTGATGTAGCCATACTGGCAGCCCTAACTCTCTTGTATGCAGACATTTACCAACAAATCCCCAAAGTGTACATTCACTGTCAGCGTCATGGCCCTTGTCCTCAGGAGAGGCCAGCTGTCTAGTCAGTCTTATTCCTCCCCAACTATCCTTTCATTGTGTGAGCTGCTAATAAGACCTAAGTCATCTGTAATGCAACAAGTACCACTTGATCATTAAAACTGTTCGGTGAGCAGTGACATTAAGAACTGGACAACATAATTTTTCACTTAATGCATTTTTGTTTGTGGGACCCTGGTATGCTGTTATATTATGGCAAAGCAATTACATAGTACAGAACGGCAAAACATTCTTTTTCTCAAAAGACCTTTCTTATCTGAACTGTTTTTAGTACAGTTTACCTATCGTTCACCACATTTTTTATTCAGAATCTCCATAGGATTTTGACTATATTATGTTAGCTCCGTGCTAGATAGTTCAGAAAGATATGCCGCTGTTTCAGTCTTTAGAGCAATATAATGAAATCCAGAATAAATTGTGAGGTGATACAATGTGCTGATTGCAAGAAATCAGTGTTAGAAAAGTGGCCAGTAAATATAACAAATCTGTAGAGAAACATGGCCAACTGCAGCTATACCATCAGTTAGTCTGTATCACCTCCTGAAGGTTCTGGATATTTCATAGCTGCTGGATTTCACTTTTGTGGTCTGATGCAATCACAGCCTCTGCATGGCAGTACAGATTGTGAATGGTTGCTCAGCTTGCATTTTGTTCATGATGATTAACTGTAGAATTCCTTCAAAATATATTTTAGTTGAAGAAATCAGGGCTCAGCAGCATTGCATTTACAATCTAAGTGTTCGTCTACATAGTTATATTCAAAAAGGCTATATGACCATATCTCAAATAAATGCAGATAAGCTGAATATGTTTTATTTCCTCTGTTTATATAAGAATAGTGCAAAATATAACAACATTATTTCATATGGCATTGGCATACTTTTATTTCTATGTTATTCTGAGTGGCAGTACTATTGAAATAAATGCTTATTTTCAGACACAGGCTATGACAACTAAAGTGCACCATTTCTTCGGTAGGTAATACTTAATATTTAACTTGTAATACTGACTGGAAATGAGAAGAAGAAATAAAAGCAAAAGCAAATAGGAGGCCACTCTGGTGACATAGAGAGATAAAGCCTTAACTATTGCCCAGTCAATCTGGGTTCATTTAGCAACTCAGGTGACTGACAGATGGGCACTGAGGGATGGATATGCCTATCCTAGGTGGGTGGGCATTCATTAATGACACTCCATTAGGGGAGACATGGTTCAAACAGGGATTTGTCCTCAGATGTAGTTAATGAATGTAGGAGGCATGGCAGGGAAGTCTATTTCTTATAAATACCCCCCCCCCCCGAAATGGAAGTGGAGATGGCTAAGCCCAAAGGACACCATTAGGATCCATGACCAGCCGACCAGCCTCAGCAGTATGAGAACAAGTCATAGGGATAGGAGATAGATTTGGTAGACCTGGAGTGGACATGTGGCACTGGAGACTTAGACAGTTACATGATGTGTGAAAGGAGACCAAAAAAAAGCTAGAAATGCAGTTTTAGGTCTAAACAAAATCATGATTTAAAACAGTAACCCACATAAAAGGTGCAGTGAAATTTTCCATATATAAATCATTCATTTTCTAAGTACAGTTCTAAAATGATTTTGCTTTGTACTCTACTGAAAAGCATTTTTTGAATACTCTGCTTAATAAATGCATAGGATCAAACTGGAAAGCTTGGTACACTGATGCTATTAACTAAGCTGACTAGAATACATGTCATATATCTTAGAAACACTGTATGCATCTTAGTTTATTTATTTTTTTTAATTTTGTTGACTTGCTAATGGAGACTTCTTCAAAACAATTATGGATGAGATCAAATCAACTGGGTATCATCGTTAAACTCATCCAGCTAAATGTCAGTCTGTATGTAAGTTGTTGGATAGCAAATTGTCTCACTGTCCTTTGATCTCCACTTATCCATTTATGTAAAGGAGTCCTTTTTCATCGCATAGCTTTTGTCCGAAAGAATGGTATCCAGGTCCAGAGATGCAAATGTTCCATTGTATTTGCACTCAGGGGTGTTAAACTCATTGATTCTCTATGTACCTGTACAGACACATCACAAATGGATTGAATACAATGCTTTCTCACAAAAAGAAAAAAAAAAACAAGGACTTAAATCAGAACTATAACACTTAGATTCTTAAGATTCTCACACATCAATAGTTCATTAAATACCTTTGAATGTAAGGCTTGGGTTCTTAAGATCTTCACAATCAATAGTGTAGTAAATACCTTTTAAACTGATGAGCGAACCTGCTACATTCTAATTGCCTGTTTTCACGGGTGATCAGGGACCACAACCTGATTAAGTGACTTGCTCAGACCCACACAGGAACAAATTAAGAATCCGTTATTTGTTAATCTTTTCTTTGTCTGCATGTAATTTTAATATTCTAGCTACATAATCAAGTAACAGAATCTGCAGTCTCTACCAAACATCAATGATCCTTAGAAATTATTTTTCCAATGTAGTAGCTATGATACATGGCAATAGTTTTGTTCCAGTCACTGTACACATGTATTCCCTGTATTCCTTAGATCATCAAGGAAGTGACTAAACATCTTATTTCTCAGCACTTATATGAGGTTACTTTGGTGGAATTGTGTACCTAGCCAGAATGCCTGTGCTTGGGTTCAGAGTAACGTAGGTGCATCATGTAACCAGGCAACCACCATACAAAGAAAAAGATTTCCATGAGAAAGCAGATATTCTGCCAAACCACAGAATGGATGGCATGAAAGGTTGCACTATTGTAAATCATGGACAATTTTAGCAACTATTTTGATGAATTAATAGAGATTGCATAACTATTAAAAGTATTTGTTGACTTATTATATCATCACATATATTTCTTTGTTACAATGCACTGCTGATGGTCTGTGTAATACACTACGATTTTATAACCCTCCACATCTAAAAGTCAACCTCAAATGCAAAAAAAGTGTTCAGGAGATTGCAAACGGATATTTCTTCAAAATTCATGACTGCTGCCCCATTGTTGAGTAATGTACCACATAACTATTGATATTTAATATTAATATTTTTTATATATACAATCATGCATGCATAAATGGATAAACTAGATATCTGGTTTTCTCCTTTCTTCAGTGAATGTGGAATAAGAACACCATTTGTAAAACATCATCATTGAATTAATAAAATTCTAGTATCCGCCCTTTGTCCTGAGAAATGGAACAAATTTCACTAATTATCTTCTTGACAATCTAGACTTCCACAATTGCTTGATATTTATTTTACTGAAAATATAATAAAGGCTCGAAAGAGATCCCACCAGTTCAGTCAGCATGTTGTTACAAATCCATATAACCCTGGACATCTATTATCTATGACTCATGGTGCTTATTCTCTTACTGATTAATTCTTTGTAGGGAAATAATTTTGAGAGATGACAGCTTTCCACTTATACTACAAATATTATAACATAACAAGTTTCCCCAAAAATCCATTAAATTATCTCTGCATATATATGTCATTTTCCCACGTATATTTTCTGTAGCATTTCATGTAAAGATTATTATAATTTTATTTATTCTCTCTCTTTCATCTCATTTTTGTTCTTTTTCTCTGATTACTCATTCTGTCTCTCTCCTTAATTGATCATCTGTTCTATTTTCAGTGTACAGAGTTGTTAGTTATTTCAGCATTTTCACTTAGAAGGATTACACACTTTACAAAAAATAGTTAAAAAACTTTCATTCTGTCACACTGCGATACGCTAACACTGCTTCACTTTTTGAGACATCAGCTTGCAGTTGTATATGCGCATCCTTTTGTTTGCATCTCTACTTTATAAATCTTTTTTTAAACAATGTCTGATAAGTTGCATCAATCAGATTACTGTTTCGTGTGTCATTGTTTCTATCATAGTCAGTGCACATGTGCCTTACTGTTCTTATAGGATACTACATCAAAGATGTCCTATCTCGCAGTTAATGTTTATTTCACCTCATTATTTTTGTATTCTTACAAATGTAAAGTAATGAAGATAAGTCAAGCTATGGTGGTTTTATAGGAGAAGTTATCCATCAAAATGCCAAGAACCAAAAGACAAACAAGCGAAAAAAGCTCCAAACAAACAGGAACGCCAAGCCCAAAAATTCCTTCCTTAACGCGTTTTTATTGAATACACAAGTGAAATAGCATTTTCGCCACAAACACAGTGCAGCTTGAAGAAGCTACACTGTGTTTGTGGCGAAAACGCTATTTCACTTGTGAATTCAATAAAAACGCGTTAAGGAAGGAATTTTTGGGCGAGAAGTTTTCCATAGTTGGTCAGTTTTACTTGCATCTCAAAACAAAGGCCATTCATAAAAAAGAAGCGAATGTGAAAGGCCATATAGGTTCATAGGTTCATAGGTTTATACTAGGCTATCTGCCCTAAGGCATTTATAAGCCTAGCCCAAATTTTTGTGGCTTACGCCACCCCTTATATGAAAAAATACTGTGCCCATTAGTTTGTTGTGCCTCTGTCCAGCAGTGACACAGAGATGATTCCCAGGGTAAACCTATGATCTCCCATCCACAGGTCAAGATTTCTCTTGAACAGAGCCAGCGAGGTGATCTGCCTCACATGGACCGGGATTTTATTCCACAGCATAGGGAGTCTCTGAGTGATAAATCTATCCCTCCAGCACGTCCTATTTATATCCGTGCTAAGGTTTAAGTCGCTTGCTCTAGTGGTTTTGGTGGATTTGGATTTTTTGAGGTGGAGCATGTCCATTAATTCCAGGTTGGACATGGCCTTGTATGTCAGGCACATGTCACCTCTGAGCAGACGGTATGCGACTGAATAGAGCTAGAGTTTCTTCAATCTGGCAGCATATGACAGATTTTGGAGTCCCTTTATCCTTTTGGTGAGGAACTTTTGGGGTCTCTCCAATTGCTGCAGATGTCGGGTGAGATACATCCCGAATGAGGCATTGTACTCGATCATTGGTCTGATAAGTGAAGAGTACAAGGGAACAATGACCTCACTAGATCTGGATGTGAATCCCTTCATGATCAGGTGGGCAATGTAGAAGGTCTTTCTAACTACTTTAGCAACGTGAGTGTCAAAAGAAAGGCCACTGTCAACCTGGGTCCCCAGGTCCCTGATAACCTCTTCTGTGCTTAGTGGATTGCCACCTATATGGTAGCTTGGGGTTACCTTGTTTATCCTGAAGGGTATGACTATATATTTTTTGGCGTTTAACTTCAGGCCATGGCTCTGGCACCAGCTATCTGTTTCCATGAGTCCCTTCTGAAGGATATCCGTGTCCGATGCACTTTCCACTATGGCACCCAGTTTGCAGTCGTCTGCAAACTTTGTCAGCCAAAGTCCTCCCATGTTGGCCTGTACTTCTGAGAAGTAGATGCTGAACAATAGGGAGCCAAGGACCGAGCCCTGTGGGACACCACTTGTGACCGGCTTGGAGTCTGACATAGCGCCAGCAACTCTAACCCTGCGGGTTCTGTCCTTAAGCCAGTTTGCAACCCATCTTGTGACATATGGGTTTACATTTAAGCTGGTAAGTTTTTCTACAATACCCGAGTGGGGTATTGTGTCGAAAGCCTTTGCAAAGTCAAGGTAGGCTGTATGGACTGCCTTTCCCTCATCAATGGCCTTGGTGACTGTTTCGAAGAAGTCGACCAAGTTCAAAAGGCATGATCTTCCCTTGATGAAGCCAAACTGGGTCGGGTCCAATGTCTGCAAGTCCCCTATATCTTTGCTAATAATAATTCACATTAGAGAAATACTATAACATATGGAAGTGAATTTTATAGACATTTTGTGACAGGATACTTTAGATTCATAGGTGACCTTATATTCATTTGTAAAGGGGGAAGAAATGAAGTCGGCACATTTATTGAATATATGAATAACAATAGATTTCAAATAAAATATGATGGATTACAGGAAGGCACAAGGGTAAATTATCTGGACTTGACCTTAGAAGGGGTATGTGATGGAAGAATAATAATGCAAATTTATAGAAAGTTTCAGCAGCCCAGTCACATGTTCCATGCATCAAGCTGACACCCAACACATACCCTAACATCTATACCTTATGGAGAGATCCTTAGGATCAAGAGATTGTGCAGTGATATGCAGGATGCTAAAAGAGAGGCTATAAAAGCAGTAGACATGTTTATTGATAGAGGGTATGCAGAAAAAACTGTGAAGGATAGTTATATGAGAATATTTGGATGTAAAAGGGCAGATCCCAGACATAAGGGTTTTGGTAATGAAGGTATGGAAATAGAAAAGGGATGAGATTTGGAACAAACAATAGTTTTTGTATCTAAATACACTATATTTTCAAAAAAGTTACAAAAACTGCTAGACGATTTCTGGAGTGTCACTAGAAGAGAAGTTTCTTCACTTTTGGAAATTCAATTTAAATTCTCATATCAAAGGGACCAGAGTTTAAAGGACTTCTTAGTGCATAGTACCTATAAAAGACCTGAGGAAATAATAACAAACATAAAATTGGAAATAGGTACTATAGCATGTGGTAAATGTACAATATGCCAATATATAACAAAGACATTTGTTCAGATTAATGGTAGGACATTTCAAACTAAAGGAAACTACTCTTGCAATAGTGTAGGTGTAATTTGTGCTATTAAGTGTGGATGTAGTAAGTTTTATATTGGTGAAACAAAAAGAAGTCTGAGAGAAAAAATAAAAGAACATGTGAGAGACATCAGAAATAATAAAATAATAAGACCATTTGCAGAACATTGCAATAAAAAACATGGGGGAGAATTTATGAATTTACAAGTTTCTGTTTTACAACAAATTAATTCTAGTTATTTAAGTGAAAATAGAATAAAATATCTCCTTAGGAAAAAAAGAATCAATTCTCATATTAAAATACAATGCATTACAACCCATAAGGCTTAATAAAGAATGTCATTGCAGAAGTTTTATATAGGATTGTTACTTTAAAAGTATGAATTTTTTACTTCATTGATTGTACCTTTTTTAGGTGAGTGATTAATAGATTAATTGATTTTGTTTTATATAAAAAGGAATGTTTTTTACACACAAAGTACTCTGAAAAGGCTGTTTTAGCCGAGGCACTAAGAGAGATTATTGTGTTGCTGTTCTTTGTATTTTACAAGAAAGATTGGTTTGCTGCTATTTATTTCATCTTTTGGACACTGCTTGAAATGTTTCTGCTGCTATCCAATATCTGATGACAATCATTTTGCTGTTATTTTGCTGCTATTTGCTCAACTAAGAACTGTCAGTCAATAAACGGAATTGAATCTTAAATCCAGGAGTGTGGAGTTTTCTGGTTCCTGTGGTTCGTTTTTGGTTTTGTACATGAGTGGTTTACAAAATACTATAACATATTTATGAAGTCACATAAGTGTTAAGTACTGACTATATGAACAATACTTTAAAACCTACGGCAACACCTCTCTGTGCAACTCAATAAGCAGTGGCCTATGCATGAGTTATGAAATATATTCAGTCAGTTTATTCCCACCTTTTTCAAATACAACATTCCTCTGACAGTCCTTTACATTCCTTTCAGCCATACAGCAATCTTATGTGGAGCTCTACCCTCAGCTATTTTTAAATACAAAACTACTATTTATTTTTATTTATTTTATTTTACATTTGTTGACCGGGCTAGTCTAGCTGGATACATGTCCATTTTCAGTAGAGGCCTGGGGAGAAAAGCTCCACAAACGGAATCGTAAAAAATTGTAAAAAAAAAAGTAGTAAAAAAACAATGCTAGTAGAACACCCAACAAAAATACATCAGGTGGAAAAATTGCTAATCAAAAGTATTGCTAAAATGAGAGAGAAAACATATGTAACATTGATATACACAAGACAGAATTTGTTAAGTAAATTACATAAGGGGATATTTATTCCTGCTGCCCACTGTATTAGGCACATCCTGAAGATACATTGCTTATAGCTATAAATATGACAATAGGACATTTTAACCTTTTGGACTGACTTTGTAAATTGCCAATGAATATCTATAGCCACCAAGAGACATTCATACAAACATCATTATCCTGATACTTCTGATGAAGGACAAGACTGTTTTCACAGCAAAGTGCAATTACCCTATTAAGTAATTATACTAATTGCTGAAAGGTGAGCATAGAGTAATGTTATATTCTCTTGCTGGCATTGTTAGAGATGCATGCAGTGCTAGGGCATGTATAAATTGAGAATCAATAGCGCTTCTTTTGTGTCTTCCAAGTGATAAGAAGACCTGAGTATCCAGTGAAATATTTCTAACAGCTCATGCCTATTTTTCTGAAAGTGAATTAGAAGTTAATGAAGCATGTCTTCATGAATAGGAACAGTATTTCACACTGATGTGCCAAGTAATGACAGGGAACAGCCTGAATCTATTGTCATCTAGTTTAAAATTCATACATTTTTCTTATAACTGGTGTGTCATGCTAACATAATAGTGTATCTGTGTTTCTCCTGGAACTGACATTTTAAATTTCACACTGGCATCAGATGAAATCCTCTAGACAAACTCCTTCATTTTTCCCATTGTAGAAGATGTACTTTTTTTAATATACAGTTATCAGTTGTTCTGGTTGTTTTGTAATAAAGCAGCAGCTTCCAAACAAATAACATATTCTCCCTTGAGGAGAATGAAGAACAGATTTTCTTTTCTGAGTAGATGCTGTCAGGTTATACAACTACCACTGACAACACAGCTACTTCCCTTTTTTCTCTACTGTCTTTTTTCTGCATTATGTTTACAAAATATTACATTACAAAGACATGATTCTATGCATAATACTTATGCAAATCTTAATGTCCAAAGTAGGAAAAGACGTCCACTGAGCATGCATCGGAACTTGTCTTTCTTGTGGTAATGACATTCTCATCTAAGAATTTCAAATAATAAGATTTTTAGCCAAGAAAAATTGATCTCCCATTGACTTAATTCCTCTGATGCCAGCATATGGATGGATGGATGCTACATAGTAATGTAAATACTGGTCCTCCTTCTGACAAGCCTTTACAAATCTTAAACTTCTTCAAACAGTATCCCTAACGATATCAAGCAGCATTTGTTTAATAAAAAAAAAGTGAAGGAAGGTGATGCAAACATGTAAAGAATTAATTTTGTTTTCTAAAAACTGTGAGTAGCAGTCGTCGGGTATGCACACAAATATCCAGAAATATGTTATCTTGCCCTAAATAAATCTTAAAACAGGGTAAATTTGTATAATCAAGCAGATGCATGTAGCAATTTCTTCACTGTTACATTGGGGAGCAAGTACATTCTTAAGCAGGTAATAGCACTCAGGAAAATGGGTGCTACATTTAACATGTTCATGAATTCGAATCATTCAAATGTTAACAACAGAAGTGATATGGAGAACAAATGGAAGAACACTTAAAGGAAACTGCATAATTTGTTGCTGAATAAACACTGAATATGGCTTAATGTAGGTGATCAACATAATGCATTATTATCTGAGGATAAGCTATAAACAAGCTAAGGTACTGCAGCAGTGGTTTTGATTCTTTTATTTGCCTGCAGACAGGTCATTTAACCAGAAAGCATTCGTGAGCTTCAACTGAAAACTGGCATCAGCTGAGTTACGATAAGCTGCATGTTAGGGTTAGGACCAGGGTAGGGGGTTACGCCCCTGGCCACCTTGACCCTAACTCTGACACTGCCCTTAACCCTAATATACACCTTACCTTTAAAAGCCCTTTCCATAACACTGTCTCTATTCAGACCAATCTGAGCTGACAGTGTGGTAGGGTTATGGGTAATACTTTGGAAATGGAAATTTGATTCCTTTTACGATGTGGTATGTGTTGCTGTATAGTGTTATCGATATTTTGTGAGTGTGTGTGTGTGTGTGTGTGTGTGTGTGTGTGTGTGTGTGTGTGTGTGTGTGTGTATGTGTGTGTGTGTGTGTGTGTGTGTGTGTGTGTGTGTGTGTGTGTGTGTGTGTGTGTGTGTGTGTGTGTGTGTGTGTATGTGTGTGTGTGCGTGTGTGTGTGTGTGTGTGTGTGTGTGTGCGTGCTTGAGCATTAAAGACTGATGACACTATAGTAAGTCACCATCTTTTTAGTTGATAAAATTTGGTCCAATAAGCAGATAGTCAACAGGTGTGCAAGATCACACAATGTTCAGAGTAGGGGGTTATGCTCTTTCCCTGATAATATGCAATCTTGGACTTACTATATAGAATTAGAAGGGTGGTGTGGAAGGTGCAGCCCCCCAGCAAAAAACGTTGTTTATTTATTTTTCTGTTTTATTTTTGCAATTGCCGAGAATGTTCCTTGGTGCATGCACACTAATATGTCAACATTAGCAATGCTGATGTCTTCTGATCATCGATGTTTTGGTCATTCAATCATAATTAGTAGTTCTACATATATTCATATATATATATATATATATATATATATATATATATATATATATATATGTGTATATATATATATATATATATATGTATATATATATATATATATATATATGTATATATATATATATATATATATATATATATATATATATATATATATATATGGGTCCCCTTCAGATGGTCGAACTTTTAAAAGCTTGACTTTCATATGGTTGAGTCCATATGATCGAACTTTTAAAAGTTTGAAAGGTCTGAATGGGGATCTCCAGAGAGCGTGAACAGGAAGATTTCCCTTACTGCAAAGTAGTGTGATCACAGGGTTGGTATATTTAAATAACGGGGGTGTAGGAGGGCTTCCCCCACTGCTAGTACTTTTTAGTTATGAAATCAGGCCCCTAGTCAACAAATGTTTATTTAAGCAATAACCGATGACATGGTGTGGTATATTGAAGATTAACCCATGGCTGGGGTGGTTTAATCATGAGGGTGAAGCCTGAGTGATTAAATAAAACCAACCATGGGTAAATTTCCATACACCACAGCCATGGAGTTGGTTATTGCTATTACACAATGACATTATTTAAGAAAAAAATACTTTTCTTAAATAATGTCTTTATATAATGGCGCATTATTGGTCTTCCACAGTTGGTGGTATACTGCTTCCTTGTGTTGATGTACTGTGCATGTGTATGGGACTTGCGTTCCCATATATACCCAGAACATCAATGCTTTGAAACAGAAGCGATGGAGAAAAGAAAGTCTCCGTTGCTTCATTTTTATTTTCTTTTCTTTTTTTCTTTTAATTAAAAAAAAAAAAACTTTAGGGTAGTTTAGGAATAGGAGAGAGACAGCATGGAAGAAATACAAGGAATATCAGGTACGTGTGCTTAATTTTAAATAACGTACCTGATTTCCCTAGTATTTTGCCCAAGCTGCCTCTCTGATATGTCCGGAGTCAGGGCTTAAGATTTTATTTTTATTTTTTTAAGAAATAAAAATAAAATTTAAGCAATATACCAAAGGAAAGAAGTCAGGGTGACTGGACCTTTTTCCTTGATATATTGTGGAATTTACAATTGGCACACTGGCTGGGCTGGCCAATCAGCGCCCATGTTTTCAAATATTAATGGGGAGTCATTGTATAATTTACAGGTTATTTGTGCAATACTGTTTCATGACTAGAATAATGTCATCACTCACAACATGGAAATCAGATAAGATAGCTGTCAAGCCAGTGCAACAGTATGTCTTTAGAAGTACTACATACTCAAACTTATTACATAGTCATGAATTTTTACATGCAATTACTCACAGCTCTGTTGTGTATGCTATTAGTTATTATCAATGGTTTGAAAAATAGTAATTTTGCTATTCTCCATCCCCTGACATTTTAGAAACTAATTTTAGGTGTTCCCTAAGTACATTAGCATTTATAATCCTAAACCTCCTACTGAATACAATATGTTGTTCTTTCTTCTAGGTAAATGCATTTTATATTTCCTTTCCAATTTACAGTAGAATTTCTTTGTATGCTTTTGGATGGTATTTATGTCGCATATTTTAGTGTCCACTTTTTACAATTTTTTGGAATTTCTAACACAAAAGTAAGAATAGTAGCTTATGATGGAGTGACTCAGAGAAAAATTAGTAAAGTAAACCGTATTCAAAGGAATGTCAAAAACTAGATAATAGAAGAAGAATGTGGCTGTGATGGTATTAAACAAAATGACAAGAGTATTTAATTCACTTACTCATAAACTATAAGCAAATTGATTGAAGCAAAAATACAATGAGAGTATAGATAATATAAAGTAATTTAATATTGAGAACTTGTCACAATCAAAATGTAAGTTATCAGGATACATAAACCCAACAGTTTCCAAATTTATTTATAGTGTATTCAGAAATTTGTCAAAATAGATTAATTTACGAAAGTCTGTAACTGAAGACATCTCAGAGCTCCCTGATTAATACTATCTGCTATTTGGAGAAAGAAAGCTAACCAGCATAATTCATTTGTTGATTTAATTCTTTGATAACACACATGCTTTGATCATAAAACTGCATACAGTGCACAGAGGTCTAGAACATTTAGAAATCATTCTTTAATAGTCACTTTCTTTGCTACTGTTATATAGCGTGATAAAATGAGGAATATAACTTAGCTACATCAGTCCCATTTAAAAGAGGGTCTCACACAGAAGAAAGGCAGAAGAAGCAAAAGGGTTTTGTAGCTTGAAGGTCATTAATGTAACTGCGATAAGGCTGATTGTCTGCTGGACCTGGCAGAATAAGTTATGGCATGAAACTATGATATGTAATTGTTGCATATGTTCATGTTTGCCAGTTGCTTTTTCTTGAAAGATGTTCTGATTAACGTTAAATGTTAAGAAAGACAGCTTGGCAAGTCTGGTTAAGCTCTCTGTATTTGACCAACTTTATGCTTAAAATGAAATGTCTTCAGTCAGTTTTTCTGTGGTGTAAGATTTATGCACAGAACTAATGCTTTGAGACCCTGACTCAAGATTTAAGCTTTACTTCTCTGAATTTTGTTTCCAGTATGTGCATTCAGACAGAGATGAGTCCTGTTTTACTGGTAACACACAGACCAAATGAATGGACTTTATATTTTGTCTACCATGAGTGAGCAATGCAGACATAAGACGAATAGGGTAAGATTGGCTTGGGCAGAATTAGTTAACAAGGAATCTTTGTGTGAAATGTGGGATGTAGAAGCAGAGGGATGGACAAACTATAGCAAATAAAATATAACAGACTTATAGAAGTTGTTTACAGGTAAGTAAAAGTTGTAAATCGGCTAGACAGAAGGTTATGTTAAAGTAAATGAGTCATAGTTTACTAATGTTATGAGTTGTGACATTGTAGCACCATAAACAGGGATAGAATTTAAGAATGCATAGGATAGACATAAGGTAGTTCTTAAGCTGAGAGGAGGAAAAACATACAATTAATTAAACAAGAACTGCAACTTATTCAAAAGTTGGATAAATAAGCAGGTACTGTAGACCAAGTGGAGTTTATCTGCCATAAAAGGTACTTTTCAGTGTCTTAAGTCTTGCCAATGGTTCTACTATAAAATGTGGACTTCCTAAAAATGACCTGCCAAAAGGAAGAAAAAAAAAAACATACACAAAATGTGCAAGAGCAAAAAGTATATTATTACTAGTTTTTTGCAGGAAGAGCAACACACACACACACACACACACACACACACACACACACACACACACACACACACACACACACACACACACACACACACACACACACACACACACACACAAGCACAGACAGCTATGCGGGCACAGTTTCACACTAACATATGCAGTACCTCCTCCGAGACAAAAGAAGAAAAACTTTATGAAACTGAACTGATTAAGTAGCCTGAAACCAGATATATTTTAAAATTCATTATTTAATTTTCATAAAGTGGTCTCCGCATACATTTTCTTCCTTGCCATAAATTAAATAAGGTACTGCAACATGACCTGCAAATTGCAACACTCCCAAAGAAACATGTTTATGTATAAAATATGTTGCTGAGACTGTCAAAATTACTTGTGTACTCATTTTGTACCCAGACTAATACTAACCAAAACTGTATTTCATTGTTAAGTTAACTGCTGTAAAATTTCTTGTGAGCTTCAAGGAAAATAATGGAGCTAAAATTGTTAATAATATTCCTTTCTTACTGTTCAGTGAATATGACATTTGAATTACTTTAAATGATGCTTCAGTAAATGATTCTTTTCTCCTATTCAGTTATTTAATATCTCAAATTAATATACGTGAAGCATAAATAAAATGTTTTATGCTTTAATTTGCATAATCTTTTACCACTTAAATATCAAACATTGATTACTAACTAAATGCATATTTGTTACGTATATATCAGTACACAAGATCACTGTAACAGGCAACAGGCTCACATTATCGTCAATATTAAACATGTCTATAAAATAATGGCATCATTCTCTATGCATTGAATGTATCTTATCAGCAACCATTTGAAATTTCAGAACCTGCTAGAGTGATTTTCAAAATATGGAGGCTGAAAGGCTGAAAAGATCAGACTTACATATACTAAGTCTGAGATGCCTTTTCTCAGAATATTCCCTTTTCTCTGAGTTATGGTGATCTTGAAGTTGGTATATATAAGTTCAGAAAATGTTGAGGGTTAGCCCCCCCCCCAATAAAAAGAAGTTTTAAGGAGAATAATGATCTTTGGGATTTGGAATTCTCTGTTTTCAGCCCTTTTTTTTTTTTTACATGTCAACACTCAGCATTTCATGTGCTGAAATTTTAATGTTGTTGTTGTCTTTCGGCTTTTTCCGGTTAGGGGTCGGCACAGCGGAACTCCAGTCCACTAATGATTTGCAGTAGATTTTCATGAATGCCGAGGTGCCAGCTCAACGTCCAACCTTCAGCTAAGGCATGCCCATTTACACGTCTTTCGAACGCCCACCCAACTGCGGGGAGGACATGCAGACTCCACACAGAAGGCAATCCCCACACTCAAGCTGAGAATCAAATGGGAGAACCTCTTGCTATGAGGCAACAACGCTACTGCTGCACCACCGCTGAAATTTTAATAGAGAGCCTATTTTATTTTGTAACAAGCAGTATTTCTTAGTTTGCTGACAAAGAAACCTGCCAAAGGAGTATACTTCATAGACAAAGTTTGTGATGTATTTCAGATAATACAACATATAAAAGGGTCTTTTCTTTGTCAGTTAAGTGCATAAGAAGCGACTTTAAAGTATTATTTCAGAAATGCAATGCCCAGCATAACTGCAAAAAAAACCAACACAATGTTAAAAAACAAAACATATCAAAACAAAAGCTGAGAAATTCAAGTAAGGTAGTCAAACAATTGAAAAGCCTAACATAATGTAGTAACACTGGACATTTATGTAACCTGTG
The DNA here is from genome assembly GCF_019279795.1 of Protopterus annectens. Lineage (NCBI taxonomy): Eukaryota > Metazoa > Chordata > Ceratodontiformes > Protopteridae > Protopterus > Protopterus annectens. Next base: position 217,000,643 of record NC_056735.1, read on the forward strand.
GCAATAATGCTTCTTTTAAAAGGCAAATGATAAAAGACTGTATTAGTTTAAACCATTTGACTGTAAGCCAGTGCCATAAATTAATATGATTTGCTTTTTTTCTGATGTCCATTTCAGACAGTGAGTTCTTTAGTACGTCATAAATGCCAAACAGTAAGTGGTTGTAGACGGAACTACTATTTGGAGATTGCATATATGTCTTCCATTTATAGCTCATATACTTGATGCTGGATCTATGCAAAGGTAGTTTAAATTTGCTTGGTGATTACATTACGCTGTACACCTTCAGTGATAGGTCATGCTATTCTAAAGCAGTCTGCATTGATCACAGCAGTGTAGGTGAGATTAGCCTGCTTTCCTGGGTATCAAGAACATTCCCAAAACACAGTGCCCCAGTGCAGTATACATCTGCCTATTAAATCAAAGTATACCAATCTTCAAATATTTTGATATTCTGTGGAGCACAGCAAATCCAACCCCAACCCTCACTGTTGACTCTCACATACACAGTTGCCTGACCTATCTTAAGTAATTTAGTACATTCTGCATCATTGCAATGAACATAAAAGTACAATTTATCAAACCCCGGCAATATGTTGAAAAACGGACTTTGTAGCTGAAAACATAATTTTTCAACAAACAAGAATTGATGGATTATCTTTCACTTATCTATATTTCTGACAATAGAAATGCTAACATTTTCTTCTATGTGCTTCTTAATTCCATAGTGCACCCACAAAAGCATATCATTCCATATACTGATAATGATTAGAGATAACAGAAGCATTTTACAATTAAACGTCCAGGCTAGACCCTCGTTTTCTGTTTGTAGTATGCTATCATGTTTGTTCTCTTTCATAGCAGAAATGGAAAGCATTTTTATCAACATCAATGAAGAAAAACTAAATAAACTACCAATGGCTATATAAGAGTACTTGCTTTTATGACTGCCACCACAGGGTTGCATACTCCAGCGTGTTTGTGGACACTATGGACAAAATTTAAGATGGAAATATTTATTTTATTGCATGTTTTCATGAACAGCTAAAGGACTGCAAAATCTGATTTTTACAAGAGAACATTCAATTTAATACAATATATGTGCAATAGTTGCAAGCACTGATAGCAATGCAAACTTAGTTTACAGAATGACATGGGTGAGTGACACCCTCACCTCTGGACCAATCAAAAAAACCCAGCCAAATTATAGTGTTACCACCACACCGATTACAAATTTCCATGGACCCACCTCCTTTTTGCCATCAATCAGCAGACCATGACATAGGATAATCTTCCATTATCCCCTTGACTAAACAATATAAAATAAGCGAGATGTACTATTTAGAAAGATTCTTTATATCTTAGGATGCCCTTTTGATCTGGATTAAAAGCACTGGTTTTATGTCGACATGGGTATTTTCCCAGTTTGAATAAATCTTTACATGGATCAAGAGGACATTACCTGTGAAACTCATTTTGACAAAAGGTACTGAGCTAATTTTTATTTATATTTATTTATACCCCGTTTTACGAATGCAAGCATACAAAGTTTTATTATGACATTGAATTTTGTAGTAGAAATATTATATGAGGATTTTAGAATGTACATTATAACCTGACTAAGGAACAATGGATAGCCTTCAAAGCATTGTGAGCAGATAGAAGGTTGGTAGTAAAACGAATGGATAAGGGGAATCAAATAGTGATTTTAAATCATGTTCAATATGTTGAAATGTACCTTGCTCATTTGAATGATGAAAAAGTGTATGAAAAATGTAATGTGAAGCAATATGAAGAAGCTATGAAAGAATATGAAGCTTTGCTTCAGAAAGGTCTGTGTTTGGGATATTTTATTAATGGCAACCTGAAAAAGTTTAGTATAGAAAATACAGTATACATTCATTTGATCGACTGGTGGATGGCCGATCGGAAAATGTTAGAAAGCAATGAGGCAAATTCTCATAAATGCGAGCGCAATTGTAGTGAAACGCAAAATATCCGCCCCTTTTTGACCCATGGTAGCACTTGTTTAGGTGGTAGAGTGGTAAGAAATGTCGCATTCAGTGTTTTGTATGACATTTTGACTGTTCGCTACTGAGAAATTCGACATTTCAACTCGGTGTTATACCCGCTTGAGAAAAGTTAGGTCATTCAAATGAATGTATTCCCGAAAATACATGTATAGCAGAGATTTACTGCCTACCTAAAACACATAAAGGACTTAATAACCTTAGCAGAAGACCAATAGTCTCAGCTGAAAAATATTTTTAAAAAAGTATATGCATTTTGTTACATGAATATTTAAAAACATATATGTTTGCCTTACTTTCATTTATTAATAATAGCCAAGATTTTTTGATGAAATTAGTAAGAAAGTTTTGAATCATAATATGTATTGGCTATGTTTCGATTGTACGCTAATATAAGACTTGAAGATGGTATTAAAGCAATTTTTTACTTTTTGGGTGACACCCCACTGACCCACTTTATAATAGAAGTTACGGATTTTTGTCTGAAAAATAATTATTTTTCGTTTAATGGTGAGATTTATCACCAACTGCAAGGAACAGCAATGGGGGCAGCTTTTGCCCCTATGTATGCGAACATTGTAATGGCAAAATCGGAAGCAGAATATATATATATATATATATATATATATATATACATATATATACATATATATACATATATATACATATATATATATATATATATATATATATATATATGGTTCCCTATTAGAATCCTGAAACACTATAAGCCTGAAAGTCAAAATCCTGAAAACTAATGACTGAAAATGCAAAATCTCGAAAATGCAAAATCCTGAAAGTCAAAATCCTGAAAACACAAAATGGACATACTGACGTCATTGTGGCTTTGCTATTGTTAGCCCTGTGGTGTTGGGTCATGCGTTGGGTTCAGGTAAGTGTGCGGTTGGTTTTATGTTAGGGTTAGCCGCGGTATAAGTGAGTTAGCGTTAGGGCAGGTTAGGCATGTATGCAATAGTGACAAATATTGGGGTTAGGGGCGGTTTAAGTGAGTTAGGGTTAGGGCGCGGGTCAGGTGAGTGTGCGATAGTGACGGACCTTAGGGTTAGGGTTAGGGTCAGGGTCAGTTGGTAGATATTAGTGTCTTTATAGTGACATATTAGCATTATTTGTGTTTTCAGGATTTTGACTTTCAGGATTTTGCATTTTCGAGATTTTGCATTTTCAGTCATTAGTTTTCAGGATTTTGACTTTCAGGCTTATAGTGTTTCAGGATTCTAATAGGGAACCATATATATACATACACATAATTTTTATAAAAGTCAGGTTGTCGATTTTTTTAGATTTATAGAAGATCTAATATTTCTTTGTGATGGAAATATAGAAGAAGTTCAGTCTTTTGTAGATGACTTGCAAGATAATAATTTTGATTTCAAATTTGATGGCATACAAATGGGATGGAAAGTTACTTTTTTGGATGTAGATATTAATTGTTTACAGACAAAAGTCCATAGGAAATTTGGCCAGAATAATATTTTTTTTAATACGATACTAGTTGCCACCCAGGCCAATTAATTGCTGTATTGCCATACAATGAATTTCTGAAGCAAAATAGATTATACAGTTCTGATGATGTATTTGAAAATGAATTATTAATGACAGAAAATATGTTGATAGAAAGGGGGTATAATAGGAAAATGGTGGAAGAATCCAAGAAGAAAGTAACAGAATACAGATATAGAATAACAGTTAGAGATGGTAATGTTTTGGGGAATGTGATAAGGGAGAATGACATAGGAAGGAAATATGTAAATAATGAAAGGATAAATGATGAAGGAAGGAGAGAAGTATATTTTGTTACCACGTTTAATATATCGACAGAAAGTATAGTTACGGAAGTTAAAAAATATTGGAAACTGGTAACAAATGATAAAGATGTGAGATACTTGGTAAAGAGACAGGTTAAGGTTTCTTATAAAAAGAGTAGAAATCTGGCAGATGTGGTACATAATTGTTTTGCACCACCAGAGGTCACTATAAGTTCATAGGTAGGTACGAGGCTATTGGCCCTAGGGCCTATATAAGCCTAGCCAAACGGTACCCTGGCTTTTGCCACCCAAGAAAATTATTTTCCTGTGTCCCTGTCAAACAGAGCCACAGAAGTGATCCCCGGGGTGAATTTCCTATCTTCCATCCAATCATCAAGATTTTTCTTGAAGAGTGCTAATGAGGAGCTTTGTTTGATATAGATAGGTAGTTTGTTGCAGAGTATGGGAAGTCTCTGGGACAGGAATCTATACCTCCAGCATGTTCTGTTTATTGTGGTGACAAGGTTTAGGTCCCTAGAGCATGTAGCTTGGAGGGATTGGGATTTCTTTAAGTGGAGCATGTCCAACAGCTCTGGGTTTGACATAGCTTTGTATGTTAGGCAGAGATCGCCTCTGAATAGGCGATATGTGACAGAGTAAAGTTGGAGTTTTTTGAGACGGTCTGCGTAGGGTATCTGTTTGAGGCGGGGAATCCTTTTGTGAGGTATTTCTGTGGCCTTTCCAGTTGTTGTAGATGTCTTGTGAGGTACATATCAAAAGGGGCGTTGTACTCTATAATTGGTCTAATGAGTGATGAGTAGAGGAGAACAATGACCTTTTTTTTTCCTGGATGAGAAACCTTTTGTGATGAAGTGTGCCACATAGAAGGATTTCCTGACTACTGTGGCAATGTGATTATCAAATGAGAGACTACTGTACACCTGTGTCTCAAGGTCTCTTATCACATTTTCAGTGTTAAGTAGAATACCCTATGTGGTAGTTCATGGGTACAGAGTTTTTTTCCAAAAGGGATGACAGTGCACTTTTTGGCATTGAGCTTGAGGCCATGGCTTTGACACCAGGCATCTGTCTCAGTGAGGCCCTTTTGTAGGATGTCCACATCATTAGGAGTTTTGATTATGGATCCTAGTTTGCAGTCATCTGCGATGTTTTAATCATATGAAAAATAGAATGGGAACCATAGGTTGTAAAAAGTGCTCAGCTTGTAAACATATATTAAAAACTTCTTCAAAAATCAATGATATAAGGTTTGCTTCTAGGGGCTTGTATATGTGCAACACAGAGGGAATAGTTTATGCCCTAAGATGTAGTTGTAACCTTTACTATATAGGAGAAACAGGTAGAGCGTTTAAGATCCAGCTACAAGAAGATATCTGGGACATTAAAAATCAAAAAATGGATAGTCCTTTAGGACAACACTTTATGACTGCACACAATGCTGAACCAGATTGTTTAGAAGGGTTTATTTTAGAAATAATAAAGGTGTCATTTGGGAGAAGGCTTACATATTAAAGATAAGTTAATGAATAAGGAAACTCTTCTTATTTTAAAATATAACACTCTGGAACCTTATGGGTGAAATAAGAAGTGTAATTGGAAATAAGTATGATGAGTTAATTGTTTGATTTTATTGAGTATATAAGGTGTGATGCATTGAATGAATTTTGTACTCATTGAAGGCCTGGTGCCGAAGTGCTAAGTTTGTATTAAATCTTGGTGAAACTGCTTTATGGTCTGTGACTTTATACATTGTGGTATTTTTTGCTATTTTACTGCTTTGCTGCTGTGATTTTTTAGTTTGCAGAATGATCTTGGTGAGCAACACCTTTACATCTGGATCAATCATAAAACCCCAGCCAAATTATAGTGATGCCACCACACCGATTACCAATTCCCATGGACCCACCTCCTTTTTGCCATCAATCAGCAGACCATGACATAGGCTAATCTTCCATTATTCCCTTGAATGAACGATATAAACTGAGTGAGGTCCACTATTTAGAAAGATTCTTTATATCTTAGGATGCCCTTTTGATCTGGATTAAAAGCACTGGTTTTATGTCGACGTGTATTTTCTCAGTTTGAATAAATCTTTTCATGGATGAAGAGGAAATTAGCCTGTGAAAATCATTTTGACAAAACATACTAAGTTAATTTTGTACTGCCTTTGGATAAGACTATTCTTAACTTAGTTGTGTGCCTGACATTCATATTTACGTCTGAAGTGGGTTTCCTTTTGCACTTCTTTATTAGTCCCCAGCTGCCCTTGGGTTGGGATTCTTACTTCCACTTACCATATATGTACAAGTGAAGCTGTAGTAATAAGTTTACAAATAATGACTAAGAGTTACTTAGACTAACAGGCCTCCACTATATCTCCATGACAGTCATTTCATTTCAGGATTTCCTAACTCTTTATGCTTCTGTGTGACTATAAGGTACTGCTGCCCAAATAAAAACAGCTAAAGAACAATTGCCACTTCACACTTCTTTGGTTTAAATTTTGTATTTTTATGAATTGCTTCATTGGCCTCTTTGTGATGTATTAAACTATTGCCAGACTTTCCATGACATGACAACTTCAGAGGATAGCTAGACTCTGCTTATGCTGTACTGATGAGTCCAAAAAATAGGTAACATCATGTTTATAGCTAAAAATAACCAACTTTATTGGACTGAATATATTAATAAATAATGTTATCATCTGTGCCAGTGGCTTAGAGAGAAAAGCCAATGCTCTGAAGAATTTGGAAGACCAGAAACATTGAGAGAAGAGTTGTGCTGGTTCTGCTGGACATAAGGTGTTCAAAACAGCATTTTGTTTCACCAAAAAATAGAAAAAAAATATTTTAAGCTTGGGTTGTATATCTGAAGTGATGAAGGTAGAAAAATACAAACGGATAAACCCAAACTTGTAAACCAAATCAAAAAAATATATAAAAACAGTCACCAGAGACTGAACGAAAGACCCAACTTTTAATACGCCACATAAAACAAAGTAACAAAATGACTAAGCGCTTTCATCGGGCTCTAGCCACTGGCTTCTTCAGAGTCATAGTCCCTTTAGTCTCACAAGAAATATCAGGAAACCATGCAATCCCAGCTATCACACAGCACAAAGTCCTGTTGGGGATTTCAAAGGCCAAAACCACAGCTTCTGTGGGACCTGTCATGCGTGGGGTTCCACAGGGCTCTGTTCTTTATCTGTTCTTATTTGGTATTTATTTCTCAGTAGTCAAAGCAAATGTCGGTGGTCTATAGTTTACCAGTTTTGCAGATGACTGCAAATGTGGAGTAGTCTTTGAATCACGCAAGGACTCAGCGATCCTACAGGAGGTTCTTGTCTCAAATAATTAATGGCAGAATCATGGAGTAAAAATAAAAGCCAGAAAGTGCATAGTGTCTCTTGGAAACTTGACTACCCTTGGGAATTATCACACTGACAATATGCCTTTAAGAGTGGACCTACTAGTTAGGGATTTTGGTACTGGCATTGACAGTGCAGTAGCTTTCAACCAACATGTGTCCATTGCTGTGAGGAAGTCCTTCTATATTGCTCAACTTAAAGGGATAGCATGTAGGTCCAGGAAAGTCATTGCCCCACTTTACTCAGCTCTTATTAGGCCCATTGTAGAGTAAAATGCCCCTTTGGTATATACCTATCCAGGCACTTGCAACAACTGGAGTACCCATAGAGGTTCCTTGCAATAAGAATAATGAGACTAAGTATATGGCCTCCATGGACAACTTCAAAGCCTTGTCACCACACTTGATCTCATACTGACTAGTAAGAGGTGTCCTATGCCTTGCTTATAAGGCATCCTTAGACCTAGCACTAATGGACCTATTGCACAGCTGCAAGTAAAACAGAGGATACCACTAATATGGAACAGACTCCCCATATACATAAAACAGCCCTTTCATGACCCTATTAAAGCATAAATTGGACCTGTGAATGGGAATTAGGAAATTTATTCCAGGGCTGCTCCCCTTCCTTCTAATGGCTAGGGTCAGTGCTTAAGCACCTTACCTTACAGTAGGTCTTCCTAATACACTGAAGGTGAAACCCAAACAAAATAATCTACTACAAATGAGAAGTATTTCAATATAACCATGGCAAGGATAGTTAATCACCTCTGAGATAATACAGCTGGGTGACAAATGTAAACCATGGCTAGGCTTCAAATACCCCATCAGGGATGATAGACTAGCATTTGTCTATGAATCTGTGACTACAGACCAGGTGAGCTGTTGTGCAGTTATTGGCGCTGTTGCTTGGATGCACAGGCAGGGAGGAAAGATATATCCATCCTTAGGAGGGCGAGGGATGCTCTGAGTTGAGCCATCATACCTGATACCTTATGGAGACTGAGTACTGATGGGAGGTGTTGTATTGTCAAGGGGCAGACTCATGCTGCCACACACATAGAGGTATAGCTGAGATGCTACAGATCCCACTGCATGCCAACCCCAGCAGATGGGATGAGAGTATGCAAGAGGCAGAGAAATGATGTGACACTGTCCAAGTTCTTGGATCCGCTCACTAGACTTGGGAATAACTTATGGGAAGCTAAAGTGCCTTCTCTAGACCATATGGAAGAGGACAGGCCCTGGAAGCAGCAGAAAGGGTGCAAATAAGTAAATATATAAATAAATAAAGGATTAGTATGTATGCAGAAGCCAGTAACCTGGAACATTTGTGCATCTTATAAGTGGTAGTTTGCAAATCTCTTGTGATTCCCTCATAAAAGGTGGTTTGCTATTTTTTTTTTTCAGATAGTGCTCTGTCTTGCTAGCATCTCTTGGGTTTAGTCCTATATGCATTGCAGTGGGACATTTCTGCTTTTTGGTTTGCTCCTTATTTGAAACCCACCATGTAATGGAAAACAGGCTTTTCCTAAGTCAAATGTATTGACAAGTCCAAAAACAAACACAAAAAAAGTTTGTGAGAAGGTTTATCATGGTCACAGCTTCAGTACAAATTATGTAATAAATTCCTTATATCTTACTTTACACAGAAAAGAGAAAATTATGTATAAGTTGGTTACTAATTAGAGTGACCACATATAAGTAATTTAAGCACTACAGGGAGCAGTGGTATTAACAAAGTGTGTCATTGCCTGCTGCTTATAAGTACATCATAAACTGCTTGCAGTTACTGGAGGAGTATTATTACTGGAGATATGTTTTCAAGGCTGTAACCAGAGACAGCAAGAGTTTACAAATGCCATTTAAGAATATTATGTTTCAGATTTCAGGAAAATTCCAGTCATGAAATTTGTGATGGCTAATGACTATAAAACACAAAACTGCAACTGTTTTAGAATATGACTTGTAAACTTATAAAACGCATTACAACTACAAATTATATTTGAATGTTCAATGTACCAATGAAATATAAGAAAAAGGTTGTAGAGACATATCATATGTGATTCTTTTATTTTTTGTTCATGTTTTTCTTATAAAAAATAAAATGGTATGTAAATGTTCATAGTATGCATACTAGTTCTGACAACTGAAATTTATTATATTTATCGTGATATTCACATGCATCATTATTGCATTTCATCTACTTCCATGTGACCTATGTCTTCCTCAGCATTACTGGGATTCAAAAATTATGCTACAAACTGCAATGAACATCTAGAGAACTCAGTCAGAACTAAGAATCAAAGTATCCCTCTCAAATGAGACTGAAGCACAGAATCTAATAAAACAAGAGAAAGGAAAGATCTAAAAACACTATACTCATCCAAACTGTTTACTTTTTCCTAACCAGAATTAGTCAGATGATTGACATGGTGAACGGTCCTTTAGTTTAAATTTGTCTAATTTCTCAAAGACTTGGTGTAAATGATCTATAGCATAGCTGCTCAGTTAAACATGAATCAGAATATGATTGATTTGCTTATAGACTTTGAAGATGATTTTCTTGGCTTGAGCTGTTTACCTAGAGGCTTTCTTTTTTTATTCAGGTGGGGAAAGCTTCAGTACACTTTGAAAAATTGGCATGACTAAAAAAAAAAAAAAAAAAAAGCAGACAAAGCCTTCTGAATGTATCAACATTATTATTGTTATAAAGCAAGATAAAACGTGTATTTGTGTAGCGTTACAGGAGCTTATCAAGCTAAAAATATGGATCATTATACCATGACCTCCCATTAATATTCCAAAACGTGCACGTTGATTGGCCACCGTGCACGTTGTAAATCGACTTATACTAATGGAAAAAGGTCCGGTCGCCCGGACTTTTTTCATTAGTATAAGTTTCTTTTAAAACACTGTCTCACTATGTTAAAAGAGTTTAACATAGCGACACAGGTTTACAAAAAACAACAGAGAGCTTCGTTGCTTTTTATAAAGCTGTCTCACTATGTTAAACTCCTTTAACATAGCGACACAGTGTGTAAAAAGTAACGGAGATCTTGCTTTCTCCGTTTTTTTAATCTGTCTATGTTAAATGGGTTTAACATAGCGAGACAGCTTTAAAATAAGCAACGGAGATCTCTGTTGCTTATTTAAAAGCTGTCTCGCTATGTTAAACCCATTTAAAATAGCGAGACAGGTTTAAAAAAAAAGCAATGGCGAAAGCAAGATCTCCGTTGCTTTTTACTGTTTCGCTATGTTAAATGGGTTTAACATAGCGAGACAGCTTTAAAATAAGCAATGCTCCATTGCTTATTTTAAAGCTGTCTCGCTATGTTAAACCCATTTAACATAGCGAAACAGTAAAAAGCAACGGAGAGCTTGCTTTCTCCGTTGCTTTTAGCCACAGCTCTGATGTACTGCGTAGGCATGCGCAGTACATTAGAACTGCCGCGGATACCAGACAGCTGCGGAAGGGCAGCAAAGAGGCATTATACAATGCCATTATTTAAGAAAAGTAATTATCTCTTTTCTTAAATAATGTCATAGTATAATAGCAATAACCCACTTCTGGGTGTGGGTAATGCGGTATTTACTGACAGTTGTCTTTGTTTGGTCCCTCAGGCTTCGCCCTCGGGACCAAACCACGCCAACCGTGAGTAAATCCTGCATTACCCACACCCAGGCGTGGGTTATTGCTATATTATCTGCTTGCTGGAATTGAAAGAATGGAATCTGTATTTGCACTACTTTTCTGAGTTTGATGCAAATTAAGGATTTAATAGCTAAGGCTTAATGAAAACATTTACAAGCTTACTATATTTAATTTGAGTAGAGGAAGGAATCTATTCGTGATATGACCAGTGCGTGAAGTTTTTCAATAATATGTTAGCATGATGTTAGACCAAAGAACATGATGTCATAGTAACTGGATTGCTGAGAAATTTGAGAGGAAAGGCCTCAAACTGCAAACATGTAACAATAAAAACTTGACATAAAACTGCAACATACAAATCAGGTTTTAATATCTAGTGGTTTAAATCTATCCATGAGAATATGAGATCAAAATCTGGAATGTATTTGCATGAGAACAAATTAACTCCTATGCATTTTCAAGGAAAGATAAAGTATCTTTCAAAGGTTTTTCATATTTGTTGAATGTGAGTGTGTCTTTAAAGAAATGAATAGAACACATAGAATAGTACTAGAATACAATTTAAGAACAGTGTAAACAAATGATTAAACCATTAGTAAATGAAGAACTCACAGTACTATCATATAAATAATCAGTAACATGAGTGGATGTGAGTCAGAATGGTACTGTGCAGTGATTCTGCAAGAAGGAAAGCTAGTCACCCATTGACAAAAGCCTGTATACAAGGTTACAGATGGTATGCTAAGCCACAAAAAATAGTTGCTGTATAGTATATGAATGTGAATAGTTTCATGGATATATTGCTGAAAATATATGTTGGTGGAAACAAACCACAAATTGTTGCAGAACATATTTAAAAATGTCCATCAAGACTGTAAAGAATATCATTTTAACTAAAGAAGTAAGACTAGTTTTATAGCATAAACCTAGGAAAGAAGTTACATATAGCTGCTGATTAGTTTTGTCTGTCAGAGTAACAGAGTCTCACACAGACTTATTGCATCTGCATACCCAACACATAAACACACAAAAACATACTCAGAGGCTCTAAATAAAAATCTGCCTAAACAGCAAAGACCTCCTAAGCACATATCCAAGCAACAGCCACCCCTCAACAATACCCACGAATCACATATCTCACAAAATCAGTGTGCCTCACAGTCACAGCCCTTAAGGCCAAACAACACACCAAATACACTTGTTATAGGGGACTCTATTGTCCGGCACACTGACATCCCGCTCACCAGACTGAACAAGGAGAAGGTCACTGTAAGCTGCCTGTCGGGTGCCAGGATCCGCCACATAATGCAAGCACTCAGGTCACGCCAAAGCAAGTACAAGTATGACTCCGTCATTGTCCATGCTGGTGTGAATGACCTGAGACATACCTCCCTGGACTACATGAAAAGAGACATAGAGGAGCTCTCTGACCATGTAGCCCAGGCTGGTATGACCCTGACCTTGAGTAGCATCTTGCCCTCACCAAGAATGATGCCACAGTATAAAGACAAAATGATCAGTTTCAACAATTGGCTAAAGTATTGGTGTCATTCAAAGGGGATCCAGTGTCTGTCAGCCTGGGATGACATGCTCGACAAGCCACATTGCTTCGCTAGGGATGGCTTGCACCTGTCAGCCTTAGGCTTTCGTATACTGGCCAAGGCTCTTGCCACCCCCATAGTGCCTTTTTTAGGCAAGGCTCAAAGGACAAACCCACCTCCATAGACAACCCAAGGATAAAAAAAACTAAAGGTAATGCTACTCAATGCCAGAGGTCTAAACCTCAAGATGCACGCACTCGGAGCTCTCCTCAGTATGGAGAAAATCGATGCCTGTGCAGTAACAGAAACCTGGTTCAAGGCTCCTGAGAGCACCCCAGCACTACCAGGTTATAACTCATACCATGCGTTTTGGCCCCAAAACTTGGACGAAGCACAAACGGAGGAGGAGTATCTATATTCATCAAAGATACATACACCTCCAGGTTAGTGGCACTGCACGAAGCATCGGAAACCATCCATGTGCAACTAACAGTGGACAAAACTGCCTTTCAGTTTGTAGCCTGCTACAGAACACCCTCCCTATTACAGGAACCCCACTTGGCATTCCTGAGAACACTGAAGAATATGAAGGTCTCTCCAAACACTATGTTATTGGGTGACTTCAACTACCCAAACATTGACTGGGAAAACTACTTAATCCCAAACACCCTTGCCCAATGGTTCCTTGAATTTCTAAACTCTAACGCAATGGAATAACTGGTCACCACTCCCACAAGAGGGAACAACATATTGGACCTGGTCATCACCAACATGGGGATTCTATGTTCCACACCAGAGGTAAACCCCTCATTGGTAAGATCAGACCATAAACAAATTTCCCTCGACATCCATATCCCATCCCCACCCCCAGCCAAGGAAATCACTGTAAAGAATTTCTCAAAAGCCAACTTTGCACTTCTCAAGACTGAGGTGGAATCCTTCAAAGCCCCTGGGCCAGAGGATAATACAGCCCAATCCGCAGAATCCTTTACAAATGCATTCTATGAGCACCTGCAGGAGTGCATGGATCGTGCTATCCCAAATAAAACCAAGACTCACTCCTCCAAAAACAGGAGACCGGTCTGGTGGACCCCGGCCATAAATAAGCTATACAACAGAAGGAGGAAGCTACTACATGATAGAGCAAAATCCCAAAAAGGAAGGCATCTCTGATCAGTATTAGCAAGAAACTTCGATCCCTCATAAAATCATCAAAGGCCAGTTTCGAAAGAAAAATTGCCCTAGACACTAAAGATAATCACAAGGCCTTCTTTAGTTATGTCAGGAACACGGGCGAAAACTCACAGATATGCTCTGAATTGTTGCATAATGGTACAAAATATACCGAACCTACAGACATAGCCAACATCCTGGCAGACAGATTCAGTGCAAACCCCCCCCCCTTCTCCCACAAAGGAACAAATGCCTATCCCAACTGAATGTAACCTCCCTGACATCACAGATGCACAGGTGAAAGCTGCCCTCTCCAAAGCAAAAAACACAGCATCTATGGGACCGGACAGTGTCCCAGGCTGTGTCTTACATGAGCTCCAAGAATAATTGAACCCTCACATTAAGTCACTGTTCAAACTTAGCCTTACTACAGGATATGTACCCAAAGAATGGCATACAGCTACAGTGGTCCCACTCCACTAAGGTGGTGCCGCAATTGACCCTGGAAACTATCGGCCCATAATCCTGACTAGTCTGGTCTGTAAAGCTATGGAACGTATTATCATGGAACTCATAAACAAAGACATTGGGAGCCTCCAGACACTGGACCCTACCCAATTCGGCTTTGTTAAGGGCAGATCTTGCTTCTTAAACCTAGTTAATTTCTTTGAAACAGTTACCAAAGCAATAGATGAGGGCAAGGTAGTCCACACAGCCTACCTGGACCTCGCAGAAGCCTTCGACACAATACCCCACTCGGGCATCATAAATAAGCTTACCAGCTAAAATATCAACCCCTATATCACAAGATGGGTTGCAAACTGGCTCAGAGATAGAACCCACATTGTCAGAATTGCAGGTGCCATGTCCAAATCCAAACCAGTTACAAGTGGTGTCCCACAGGGCTCAGTTCTGGGACCTCTCTTTTTCGGTATATACTTCTCCGAGGTTCAGGCTAACACGGGGGTATTATGGCTGACAAAGTTCGCAGATGACTGCAAACTGGGGGCCATAATTGAATCTCCAGCTGACACAAGCATCCTCCAAAAGGGTCTCACAGAGACAGATGCTTGGTGCCAGAGCCACGGCCTCAAGCTAAATGCTAAAAAGTGCATAGTCATCCCCTTTGGGAAAAACAAGGTGCCCACAAATTACCACATAGGTGGTCATCCATTAAGTATGGAAGAAGTAATTAGAGATTTGAGGACCAACGTAGAAAGTAATCTCTCCTTTGATAATCACGTTGCCAAAGTGGTTAGAAAGACCTTCTATATAGCCCACCTTATCACGAAAGGGTTCGCATCTAGATCAAGAGAGGTCATATTGTGCCCCTCTACTCATCACTCATCAGGCCCATAATGAATACAATGCCCCTTTTGGGATATACCTTACCCGACACCTGCAGCAACTGGAGAGACCCCAAAAGTACCTCACCAAGAGGATCATGGGCTACAAACAGATGTCCTATGCAGCTTGACTAAAGAAACTCCAGCTCTACTCAGTTGCTTACCCCCTACTCAGAGGCGATCTATGCCTGACGTACAAAGCCATGTCAAACCCAGAATTAATGGACATGCTCCACCTCAAAAAATCCAATTCCCTTAGAGCTGCACGCTCCAGGGACCTAAACCTCAGCACAAAAATAAGTAGGACATGCTGGAGGGACAGATTCACTTCCTAGAGGCTCCCCTCACTCTGGAATAGAATCCCAATTCATGTTAGACATAGCCCCTCGCTGACCCTCTTCAAGCGAAATCTGGACGCATGGATGGGAAATCGCAAATTCACCCCTGGGATCTCTTCTGTGTCCTTGCTAGACAGAGGCACAGTAAATTAATCTTAAAAGGGTACATTCTGTGACCTACTTTACAGAGGCACAGTAGGCTAATCTAATAGGGAGGCGGAAGCCAAATGCACTCTGGCTAGGCTTATAAATGCCCTAGGGCAGATAGCCTAGTATCTACCTATGAACCTATGAACAGGATTATTTGCTTGGACAGGAAAAGGAAGTGAAATAGTTACCCTCATGGTTATCTCAACAGAAAAGAAGCATTAAGAGCTGGAAAGTTTTATAGAGAATGATCCAGAGATGAGGATACTTCTTGATGTAGCAATTGAAATTTGGACAGAAGAGAAGTGAGCTGGATGAGGATCTTTCTCTCTCTCTCTCTCTATATATATATATATATATATATATATATACAGATATATACCATCTTACTTTTCTTTTAAAGAACAACAGATTCAACTTGTAGAAGGTCTAAAGTTTAAAGCAGATAAAATAATAGGAGAGAAAATGTTGGCAGAAAAATATTAGTCACACTTTAGAGCTTTAAAATGTAAAGAAAGAATTTATTTGTTATATTGGCCAGGCCAGGAATGACATTTCAAACTGATCAAGAGGTTTGACACTATTTTGTGTGCATTGCATGTGAACAATAATCTAAGACAGAGAAAATTATTCCTTATTCACTATCAGGAAGACTTTGGACTGAAGTTAAAATAGACTTGTTTCAGTTGCATGGCAGTGTACAGTTGATATTTGTAGATTATTATTTAATGTTTCCTAAGGTTTTGAAATTAAGAAACATTACAGATGCTGTTGTTATTAATTCTCTTCAAGCTGTATTTTTAAAACGTGGATTATCTGATGGGTTCATCTTTAATAATAGCCCAGAGTGTGCACATATGGAATTGAAAAGACTTTCAGAGCAGTGTAAATTTCTATGTCACTGCTAAGGCAAAATATCTACAGTCTAGTGGTTAAGATTACATGGCAGTTTTAACTGTGAAAAAATCGCAAAGAAAGCTCAGAGCATTACCTGTGAGTGTTACAGAGATGAATATCTAGGTTTGTTGTAATTTAGATATATTTTCTTACAAAAGGGTACATTTATCAATAGCTTATTAACTGATGGCTCAAATATTAAATAGTAGAATATCTGCTTCTGTTTCCTTACCACTGCACAAAAAACAACATATTGAAAGAAAACAGACATACATACTACTTTCAAGACACAACAAGATGTGCATCTTCTTTGCAAGATGGACAGAGGAAGAGTGCTTACAAAAGTAGTTGTGATTATAAAAAAATTAGTTCAAATTTGATTAAAATAATTATGCCCCGGACTGATTGTCTCAAATACAGAGACCATGTGGTAGGCAAAGTTGCGTGATAATCAGCCATGCATCATGTGTGGGAATTCAAAGAAACACTGAGCATAGGTGGAGAATTACAAGAAACATAGTACCCTGCATTGCATGCTTATGGTTGTATAATGATATGTTAATGAGCAACATAATTAAAATGAGGGATTATGTAGATGTAAATGAGGGTGAACATTATGGTATGATTCGGAAATGCATATATTCCACACATTCACTAGCGCTAGAACTATTGGCCACAGAAAAATCATGGCGTTACAAGAGGTGAACCTCAGAATGATGTTTGGGATAATCATAACATTAACAAACTTGTATATGCAACAGGATGTATTGATTGCTAGTAGATAGGTGTTGTTTAACATCATCCTCAGAGGTACTTGTCATCCTGACATATCATGTCCTTCATGACATTGAAATTGTGACCCACTGTCATGTGGACAGAGTCACTATGCAGGAGGTGATGCATCACTTCCATTTGCAGGCCTATAGGATTTATTGAATAACTGTCCCTGTGGATGCCAAGGTATATGTGTCTTTCAGCAAGCAGTGGATGGCATGGAAGGGGTATTCAAGGCATCTGCCCCAAGGATACTCCACCGGCTCTTCAATGCAATGCTACATCATATGGGGAATTATACTTTTTTTCCTTATTTGACAGAAGAGAGAGGAGAGAGGCAATAACATCATACATCTCATCTTAGCAGAAGAAATCTGGATAAAGTCTCAAATAATGGGGGGATGAGGGCATAAAATAGCACCACATTTTAAATATTGTTCTTATAAACTTAGAAAGTGCTAGAATAACAGTATTTGCAGTATTTGTGTTAGAATGCATTTTTCTGAAGGATATGATGTCTGAAACTCAAATGTATGTCATTCTTTACTGACTTCAATCTTCAGTGATTTGCCAGAAAACCACAATTCTTTTCAGGAACAGACTGAAAATATATGACAACCATCTTTGCATTCTGTAAAAATCTGGACACTTGAGAGGTATGAATAACATGCAGGTTTTTTTATGACATATACTGTTTCTCTGAGGTCCTGGGGCAATGGACTGCACCCACACTGACATAAAGGCATCACCTGGTAAGATAAGAATAGGGTATATTAGCGATAATGGTTACCACCTCATGAACTCTCAGATGGACTGTAATGAACAGAGTATAATCTATAGTGTGTCTGCATACCTCCTACTCAGTACCCACAACCCTCACATAAGGCACAGATGCATATTTTCTCAACGGTTTGTGTGGGGTGATTTTCCTTAGTGGCATCTTGTTTGTATACAATGTATGCACTTCAGCCAAGGTTGTTGACATCTAGCAGAAGTTTACAGACCATGGCAGTGGCCTGCTACAACAATACCCTATCACAATGCAGGACATCACTGTCCACATGTTTAGCCTCTGAAGATCCAGTTTTGCTGCCTGAATATATTTGCTAGTGCCCTGAAGTACAACCCTGGCACATGTATTGAGGAATTTTCTGATATTTTCTGTTTGTGCTATGTTACACAACACACGGATGAAATGGTTGCAGCAGGGAGGACACACATAGGAAGAAGAAGTTCTACCAACAGATAGTGAAGTATGAGTCTGATAAGGAGGCCACAGAGGAATTAGTGACAGGGGAGGAGTATGCCAGGTGAGATCGAGCACTGTATACCATGGCACTGGTTGAAAGGCAATGCTGACTCATAAATGAACTAGATTAAACACTGCACAGAACATTACAAGAGATGCATGCAAACCTACAACCAGGCTATGTCTGTCCATGCACGGACTGGTCAGACTGTGCATCAGACCTAGGCTACCCAAGTACCAAAGTACAAGGGGCAGGGTACAGTTATCTTCATTTGCATAGGTGGAGGAAAGTACATGTGCATTATCATCCAAAGGAATATATGTGCATAATGATATCATTGATGTTAACTTGTGCTGCATGTCTCAAATGTGGTGAGTGATAGGGCTTAGGGAACACTGAGAAGGAAGAAATGTTGTTATGATTCCTGTGCATATGTCTGTCTGTGGGCATTGGAGATGTGTGTGTGTGTGTGTGTGTGTGTGTGTGTGTGTGTGTGTGTGTGTGTGTGTGTGTGTGTGTGTGTGTGTGTGTGTGTGTGTGTGTGCATATGTGTGCATGCATGTGTATTTCTGTGTGTCTGTGTGTGCTTGTTTGTTTACTCCTTAGCAGATGCTATGAACTGTGATATGCCTGTATACAAGGTCCAGGACAACCAAAGGTGGTGTGTTTGCATTCTGTGCATGCACCCATCCATGGGAATCCCCTCTCCTGTGAGGGAGACAGACACTATCTAACCTTTGTATGGAGGAAGGTATGCAGTGGGAAGCTGGGCTATGGCCCATAGCAGACATTTCTTTTGCAGGAGCTCCGCATTCTTGTGGACATTTCTGTATTTTCTATTTATCTCCATACTGGATAGTGGGGTAAAAGTACAGCTTATATCCACCTGTGCTACATAATTCTACTGTATTGCAACACGTTTAAGTTTTGGGAAGTGTCTGCTTCCTCTCCCCCAAAGAAAAATAAAATTTTACACACACTGCCAGTAGCGCATACATATCAAAACTAGAATAAGAATGTGTTGATCCTAATCAGCGCCTACCTATATTGATGCCTTTGCAACTATCTGTACATGTCCTTAGACAACAGCAGCATATATACCTCACACATATAAAGCTTTATCTGTGCTAACTTTCACCTTAACAGAATGGCTTGCTCACAAAATGTATGCTTTGGAACTTAAAACATTGAAGTGACTATTTACTTCCGGCCTTTTGGCCCAGGGATGTCATGTTTTTACTGACATACTTGACATGACAACAGCTGAATATAGCTGTAGCTTACAAATGTTACTACACACTTTGATACACACTTTTAATATGCAGTTTTACAAAAAAGCACCTTGTTTAGAGTTGAACAGCAAGTAAATGAGGGCTAAGAGACTCAAACCTTGAACTACAAGATGAAGTCCGCCCTCTACACTGAACTGCCTGTCCCACCAGATTTTTATATAAATCTGTTTACATTTTAGTATGTAGTACTGGCCATGATGGAGATGTCATACAGTCATACAACAGAACAGGAAGTACATAGCACTGCAGTAGAACAGGAAGCACATAGCACTACAGTAGAACAGGAAGTACATAGCAATACAACAGAACAGGAAGTACATAGCACTACAGTAGAACAGGAAGTACATAGCAATACAACAGAACAGGAAGTACATAGCACTACAGTAGAACAGGAAGTACATAGCAATACAACAGAACAGGATGTACATAGCAATGAATTCTTCATGAATTCCTGCCATGGAAGTATCCTCCTTTCTTGTGAATATGTAATAGGTGTGTAGTTTATGTCTCTTTTACTGTACAAAGCAAATTATAATAAGATAACTGATAATGTGATTTTTAGTCACTGTCAAGCTGATAATAAGATGTTATCGATAACTAGCTCTGTCCTTCTTCCAAGGACATTTAGAAAAATTTAAGTGGAAAAAAATGAGTTTTGACTTAGCAAAATGAAAGCTCACTTTAAATAGTCATTTACTGGGGATGAGTATTTATTTACTGATATTTGAAGACCAGGAAAGTCTGACTGGGTATGAGACTATTTTCCCAGAAGGCCCAGGGAGAAAAGCTCCAAACTATTACAAAATATTTTAATAATAATACTTTTGTAGTCTTTACATATAATACAAAAACAAATACAGATTAATCATACCAAATTAGAAATAATATGAAATAGATATAAGTTGCATGAAAATGATTTAATAGTTAGAGAAATTTTAGCCAGTTTATCGAGAAATTAATAGTAAGTTATTGTAATGCAAACAGGAATTACAACATAAAGTTAGAGAAATGCAGGTTTATGCTCTATTTAGAGAGAAAGTCAGGGGAGAGAAATTGATAGAAGTAAGGAAGTGAGTGAAGTAGGGAGAGTAAGGAGATGTAAGGTATTATTTGTTAACATTTAGGATATAGTTTATCCCAGTGTTGAGCAAGAAAAGAGATTGCTTCTGGCTAAGAAGGCCTTCAGAATAGTTTTGAAGGATGGGAAGGAGGGTATTGACCTGATGGATAGAAATAAGTAGTTCTAATTCTTAGCAACATGGTACGAGTACAGACAAATCTCTGCATATTTGATAGGTTTGTGGACAGACCAGAGGCTTTGGTCATTGGATCGTAATAATTGACTAGGAACCTAGTTGTGTAAAATGTTATATTGCACTAGACTAGCAGATGGATTCTGGATAATTTTATAGGAGGTAGCAAGCTATGTATATGTTAGTTGATGGGGTAGTTAATTAGCAATTTAGGCTTTTTAGTGCTATACAGTGGTGTATTCTAAAATGGATATTTCCTACAAATTTAGTAGTATTGTTTTAACATTGTTCATTTTTTGTTTTTTTTTTGTGATGTCTGAAGGTTAATAAGGATGGAAGCATTATAAAGAGGTGTGGGGAGGAGATAATTAGTAGGAAGTGTAACTTTAGTTGTGTCAGTGAGGATGTTTTTGGTTCTGTAAAGCATCCCTAGTTTTTGATGAGTCTTGCAATTTTGTATATGCGGGTCAAATTAAAGATTATCATCCGCTACTGTCCCTAATGTTTTGCAACAAGAAGTGACTTCAGTAGTTGCATTATCAAGAGAGGACTTCAAATTTTGTTTTTCCATGGCAAAGCCATGTTGCAATTGCTGTTAAAGCTTCCTGAGTAATTTTTTGGAGGCATGCCACATTGTCAGATGTGCAAATGAGTGTGGAGTCATCTGCATACTGTATTAGGAAGACCTGCTGTCTATCTGTGGAGAATGTTGGTGAAAATGTTAAAGAAGAGGGGACTAAGGACAGAGCCTTGTGATACACCATTGATGACTGGGAGGTATGGAGAGAGGATTGAGTGCCATTTTACTGACTGATACCTATTTTATAGGTAGCATTAGAACCA
Source organism: Protopterus annectens (assembly GCF_019279795.1). Lineage (NCBI taxonomy): Eukaryota > Metazoa > Chordata > Ceratodontiformes > Protopteridae > Protopterus > Protopterus annectens. The sequence continues at coordinate 217,022,335 of NC_056735.1, forward strand.
TAGAATGCTGGGCTGAGAGAAACCTACTCAGGACATTTGTCACAAACTGCGACAAAGGTTTTAAACCATTATCATTAGGTTTATTGACAGTATCTATATTTATTTATTTTATTTATCAACATTTGTTAACTGGGTTAGTCCAACTGAGACATGGTGCCCATTTTCAGTAGAGACCTGAGGAGAAAAGCACTAGAAACAATACAAGTAATTATGATATTTACAAAATATTAAAGTAGGGTCACAAAAATATAGTACAAGTCAAAACATTTGTGAACAGCACTACAATGCATAGGTAAAATAACAGTTAAGTACAATTTCCAAAACTTGAGAACACTATATAGCATAGGCCAAATAACAATTAAAAGGTTTAGAGACTATTACACTGATATATAGATATATGATATATAGATTAGAAGTGCAGCATTATTACTATGGAAAGAACAGGCGCCATTTTGTATGGGTGATAGGTGTTCTTTCTGCAGGAGATAGTTTAGCAATTGCTTTTGAACACATTTTTCATGCATTTTGGGGGGGGGGGTAAATCTAAAGTTAATAATTTCTGTTGAATTTCCTCCTATGTACATTAATGTGTGACTTTTTCAAGAGAAGGGGAAGATGGGATTCCTGGATGTACCTGCTTATAATGACTGAAGCAGGGTAGGTTATACTATCTGTTGCTATTTTAATGTATTCACTTGGAAGGTGATTGGCTGAAGTAGAGCATGTTTGAGGTTATTTATGAGTAGTTTTACATAGGATGTGGGCACAGGTTTGAAGGTGAGAGTGGATGTGCTGATACGTGGCTGCTGGACAGGGATAGGATTAGATATTATTTGTGAGCAGTAGTATGTGTTTTATTAAAATCAGTAATTCAAAACATTGCATCAATTTAAGACAACAATTTCAGTACTCATATAGGTTCCCTCTTTGATTTCATCAAGTTTTGGAAAGCTGTTAATGAAAGAATTTTTGCCCAGTCATAAATTCTAAAGACTTTTGTCAATACATGCAGCTACAAAACTCGAAAGTAGTATTTTTAATGATTTTTCATTTTCTAACAAAAGTATCCATGCAGCACTGTTTTAAAAATATGAGAGTTTACATTAAAAATATATAAAATTAAAATGTTGGGACAGAAATGTGGATTGTGGAAAGCAAGAGGAAAATAGAACTGATTGCAGAAGCAGAACAAATGATGCATTCAATAAGTCTGAATTAAAACTTGAATGGTTGCAAAGGTAAGACTATATTACAGCTTTGGATAACCCTTCATTCAACACTTCTGAAGAAGGTACCCCATTTAGCACTACTGTGGATTATTTCTTGCATGTTGTTTTACTACCACTTTTAAGCCTTTCATTTGCTATGCGTGTCACAGTATTTAGAGATGATGTCATCTCTTACTAGCAGCAATTTTCCCCCACTATGGCTAACATTTCTTCTTCAAATGGTACAGTTCACCCAAGTGACAATATTGCCATTACAGCACCGTGTATATATGTCTGCAAAGAAAACAAGATGTTTTTGATGAATTCTGTCTCCATTTTTCTCACTTGCTTTCTCTCACAAACATCTGCTTGCAAATCTTATTTGTCAATGTTAGTATTTCAGCCACATTGCTGAACATTTCTGTTCGGAAATAAATTGATTTTCCTTGATTGGCTGCATAAAAGAAAAAGAAAAAAATATCAGACCAATTTTCTATGCAATGTGTGACATATTTTCTCATTAACCTAAATAATATGTCATGAAAAATTGGAAACTGGCAACAAGATGAGGAACACTGGCTTATATTTTATGAAAGACTTTTTCCCCATTACATCCTTTTAATCTCTTTCACAATTTAAACTGTTGTCAATATTACTTTTCCATCCACTACTTACAAAAAACATGATGAATTATAGTTAATAGTACACACATACGAGCAAGCCATTAGATTTACAGCTTACTCAGTAAGTCATATACTTATCTGTTTTAAAAAACATAACATTAAGTTAACTGTATTTTGAAGCAAACATTTCTACCTTACTGCTACGGAGGAATGCAGAAAAATGGTGCAAGAGCGTACACATTAAATTATTGTGTAGCAACCTGTGCTCATCTATCAGGTAATGCTTGTGTCGCATCAAATTCTGACAGCGTGCTAGATTTGAAACACTGTCTCCTACATATTATAACATCATCTACAAGCAGATTATAAGGGTGTTACAATTTACTTTCACTGTTTGATAATCAGTTTACTTTTAGTGGAATTCTTTAAATAGTAACGGTGAGTCATCTGTGCTATACAGTGTTACTTGCTATTGCAATTATTTTGATGAAGGTACAATTGAATATGTTGCTATAATATACTATTTAACAAAATGCTGCTGTAAATTCAACTTAGAAACATGACATTATCCTTAAAGTTAAAGTTTTCTATTATGAAAATGAGAAAACATATCAGTTAAGCTACCAGATATGAAAAAGGCTACGGAAACAAGGGATAAATGTCAAATCTGTCTGTCTTTACTAGACCTAACTGTAGGGTTTTCACCTGTCGTGAAGCACCAAGACCCCCTTTCTGCATGCTGGTAAGGGACCCATTGGAAATCTAAAGATGTTTTATTGCAACTTTTATACATACTAGAAATATGAGACTACACCAAGCTTATTAGTTAAACAAGAATTGTTACATGTTTTCTCTGTCAGCACAGATGCACACTTGTCATTCAAGCATCATGTTTTTAGATCACTGCTATGTTATAAACTAAGGGGCATACAATTACAGAATGATCATATGCTCCTATCTTCTCTGTGTATTATCAGCATATACAACATGCATATTGTTTCAGAATATCTAGGGTGAAATGTTGAAGCAGTAAGGATCTGAATTCAATCCCTGATGGATTCCATGTTTAACTGGCTTCCATTCTCCCTGATTGTTGTTAAATTTGGGTCTGCATCAGTTTATCAAATGCACTACTTACCGGACACCTTTTCATTAAACTATATTAAGCAAAATTTTCTTTTATCAAATGAGCATTTCAGCAAAGTTTTTTTTGCAGGAGAAAAACAGTTGGCCAACCCAGAGAACACAACAAAAGTAGCACTATTTATAACCCACCCTGGTAGGGTGCTGTACACCCCTAACTAAATATACAAACTTTTGAGATCACATGACAGTGGGGAAAAGGGCTAATCCCTAATGATGGCGCATTGATTTTATCCCAGGGAAAAACTGAAATGATCATTTGATGGAATACGATTTCATTTAATAGAGTTTGATGAAGAGGTATTCGGTAAGTAATGGATTTGACAAACTGATATGGACACATACAAACCAGCACATAAACACACACACATACACCTACCTAACTACACTAAAACAAACAAAACAATGCACACAAACACAACATAACACACAGACACACCTACCCTACCTATAAGCAGGGAGGCAAGCACCCCTGCACCCCCCATGTGGGGCACTGCGCAACCACATACCCCTACTTATATATTCTAACTTTGAGGTTGCACTAAACACATAAACACACAAAAAATGCCACTACACACACGCACACACACTAAAATCCCTACCCAATACCCTTACACAAACACCACTTACCTGAAACCCCAGATAAATCCACAAAAATTATGAACATGATGCCACAATAGCGGATTTGACATTTCCGGATTCAACATAGAACATTTTCCCTTAACTGCACTTTCGACTTCAGTCTCGAAGTACTGAAATTCGACATTTCGGAGATTGTCTAGTGTATCCATATATATATATATATATATATATATATATATATATATAGAGAGAGAGAGAGCGATGTATATTTATATATATATATATAATTTATATATATACACACACACACACACACACACACACACACACACACACACACACACACACACACACACACACACCCACACACACACACACATATATTTGTCATGCTTGCCTGTAGGCCTTTTTTCTCTACATTTACAGTAGTGTTTTAAAGAAACGGCAGCAGCTTACAGCTGATTCAGTTTTATGACAAGCACATTGGCATGAAATGTAGTTATTTAACTTCTCTATTTATAAATGAATCTTCTTAATAATGACTTTTCACTTGACTTTCTATACTCAGTAATGTACTTATAGGCATATAGTGTTTAATATAGCAATTTTCTCCTACGTTTTAAAAATTGTTTTGCCTGTCAATTTTATCTAGTTACTGGTTGTAGTCTCTCCTGTAGGCATTGCTAAACAAGTCCAAAAAACAGCTTGAACTCCAAAAAACCTTGCTTACAGCTCCCAAACACAGTAAATAACCGTGAACGAATATAAAAGTTGTTGATTTATTAAACACCTTCATTACTATTATTCATTGAATGTATGCATAATCACTGCATTGTTTAAAAATTTAAAGATACATTGTAGTGTTTCTATTTGTTACAAACATATTGTCATTTCCATAAACCACATAACTCATACTGGAAGTGCACCAAACAATAGTACAACTATTTACTACCAACTATATAAAGAATTGTACATATATTTAAAACTTATATGTGTAAGTATACGTATATTAAAACGTTTTACATGTTTAAAAGTGACCTCCTGTTCACTACAAGCTATAAAAATTTTGGTATCCTGCTTACAGGGCATCAGACAATTAACCAACATATCTCAGATTACAAGTGAAGAAAAGCGTAGCTTCCCATCACTCTGAAAACATCCGAATGTTACTACATTATATCACGCATATATTCATTTTGTTTTATTTTTTGTTTATATTTTCACCTATCCTTGAAAACAGAATAATGTAAAAACTATAAATATTCCATATTAATTTAATACTTAGTTATAAAAATGGTACACGTAAAAAGCATAAGTAATATATAATACTTCTAGTCACTCAAATTATTGCGGATTCCAATAGTGGATAACTCTGCTCATCAGAGAAAATATATATGATGTTATCTGGCCAGGTTCTTCAAACGTAATATACACATAATTGAGCTCAATTCATTAATACCTGGATAGTGACAGGCATTGAGTCTCAATTGCCAGATTAGTTCAGTTCTTTCCAATCTGAGTGACTCAGGTCTCCCTCGGCCATCACTGTTTAGTTGTTGGATAACCCTAAAGTTGAACTGATGCCCTGGATTCTCATTGATATGTCTAGCCAGTGCATTTTCAAGTTTGTTTTTATTAATACAATACATGTGTTCATAAATTCTTTCACATAACTTTCTATCAGTCTTGCCAATATAGAAAGCTGGACATAGAACACACTTGCTAAATAAATAACTTGTTTACTTTGGCAGTTAAATTTGCCCTTCGTTTTGAATTTCCTATTTCTAATTTCAAAACTACTACCCACATCTATGTACTTACAAAAACGGCACATGTAACATTTAAACATGCCATCTCTGCTACTTGGTGCCCTGGTTTTTACCTCCAAAATTGACTTCAGATTACTACCTCGTCTAAATACTACTTTGGGAAACTCTGGGAAGAGGGATCTAAATTGCCCATCTCTCAGTAGAATTTCCCAGTTCTTAGAAATAATAGTAACTATTTCACTTCAATCAAGAGTGTATATACAAATAAAACTGCAGGGGCTGAACAGTTGTTTTACTGTTCTTTCCTTTGGTCTATCAACATGGTTGTTGTTCAGTATTGGGATGTAAACACCTGTGGTTCTTTTATGCTGTACCTCTCTTATTATTTCCTGGACAAATAGACTAGGGTACCCTCTTTGAAAAAAGTATATAATAAACTGCATTCTTCATCAAAGTCTACATCTCTAGATACCATCCTAGCAGCCCTAACAAGTTGGCCCTTCACTACAGATTTCTTCTGGAATGAAGGATGACAACTGGTATACTGGAGGAAGGCATTTGAATAGGTGTCTTTGCGGAAGACTTTTGCTATATAAATCCTGTTCTGGTAGTCTTTACTCAATTCTACATCTAAATATGCTATTTTGTCTTTATTCACCAAGTGTGTAAATTTCAAAAAGTTTGTACTAGTGTTGAACACATCTAGCATATTTCGTAAATCCTCTCCATTGCCTTTGAACAAGATAAATATATAGTCTAAAAACCATGTGTAGAATTGGATTTGATGTTGCAGTGTGGGGTGGCTAAAGACGTATTCTCTTTCCCAATACGCCATAATTAAATTGGCTAAACTAGACCCGCAAGGGGAGCCCATCACCACCCCCACCTCCTGATGGTACAATTTTGTATTGAACATAACATAGTTATAGGACAACACTATATCAAGGAGTTCTTCTACTAGGTGTATCTCCTCTACAGGTGCACTATGTCGCCTCATCATATAGGACACCCATTCTATTCCTTCAGCAAGGGGGATAGAGGAGTAGAGATCTTTCACGTCTATAGTGAGGAACAGAACATCCTCACTGAAGGTGATCTTATTTACAGTCTCCTAAAAAGACCATGAATCTTTAGATATTTGCAGTTCAAGGGTGACATATTTCTTGAGGATGTTTTCCAGTACTTTTGCACATGAGTATGTAATACTGTCTCTAGCATCCACCAGTGGACGCATGGGAGGACAGTCAACACTTTTATGAACTTTCAGGATTCCAAAAAGTATTGGAATCCTCGGAGCTGGCTGTACTAAATAATTGTAAAGTGTCTTGTCAATTTTTGCCTCTATGTAGAGGTCTTCTATAAACGTTCTTACTCTTCTATATACACCGTTAAGTTCATTCCTTGACACTTCTATATAAGTGTGACCTTCTAAAATGTCTGACATCCTATCATAATAATCAGTATCATTCATAATAGCCAGGCCATCCCCTTTTTCTGGTTTCATAAAATGTACTGGGGCCTGGCATAAAAACCTCAAATTATCCCTATCCTCTTAACTGTTGTTATGGTGGTAAATCCTACCTACTCTTGGGCCAAAAGGCCTATCACTAACAGTATGCAAATCCAGCTCACAGATTTGTTCAAAGAGTGCTATTAAAGGGTGCAATGGTGGATTGTATACACTGGACACATAGTAGTCACTTTTGTTATTCATCTGTTCACCCATCAATGCCACTAAATTCAGTTTACGAGCAAAGAGTTTCAAGTCAATCAAGGTCTTAGACACATCTAAATGTGTTGTTGGTGCAAAGGTGTGGCCTTTTGCCAATAAATTAATCATATCAGATGTTATGTTTATGTCAGAATAATTAAATATTTTAAAGTCCTTATTCAAATTGTACAATATCGTACACTTGGGAAACCTTGATGTAGACCCAAAAGAGCTGTTGTCCTCTACCATTCGTTTTTCGCTCTGTTCTTCACAGATGTCCTTTTGGATAGTACAAAGTTCAAGGCCCGATTCCGAAAATTTGTTTTATTTGAAGAACTTTGTATGTTAGCTTGGTTGGAGTTATTAGCTGCTAGTCTTTCACTGTGGCGTACTACTCCAACTTCTCCAGGTTGCTGGTTGTCCTTCTGTTGGTTGTTATCATTAAGGGGCCTAACCAAATGGTTATGTAAACTTTCCCCATTAGACCTAGGGAGGCCTACATTGGGCAAAAAAATTCCCCTGGGAGGTTGGTGGTTTAGGATAGGCTGTTCCTATCTCATACTCTCTTAAGTCTCTCTTGTTTATTTTTTAATTTTAGTGACATTAATTTTAGACAAGTATTGATCTATGCTGTCGAATATTCTATCATAGTCATAACTGTACCTCGAGAAATCAACGTCATTCCTAATTTCAGCGTCCAGGTCATTAGTTTCAGCTATCAGCTTATCCGCTGCCTGTTGGTAATCATTACAAATAACTTGTAGCAGCTCAAAGCCATGTCTGTCAAATAGAGCGATCAGATCTTTATGAAAACCTGAACCCTCAGTTAACCCTGTTGGATACTGCCAAAGTCTCAATCCTTTTGGTATTATTTTGAGACGAATACACTCCTGAAAGTATGCTATTTCGAGCTGTATCTTTCTAAGTTTAACTAGTTTTTCGTCAAAGGTGTTCATTTTAGTAGCCAAATCTGTCCTTACCTCAGACGTGGATTCCACTGAGTTGGCTGAAGCTACTACTACAAAAGAAAATTATCTGTTTAACCAAGCGCTGAGATCTTGAATGCTAGGTGTGGACTGGCCACCACTGGGCTGTTGTACAAGACCAGAGTGAGCTTCTTTAGTTCCACTACCATTCATATTACCATTGGTCTTGTTGCCCGACGTGACCGGTAGCTGACTATCTTCATTGTAGTCAGAAGGTTGTTGTGATGCCCCTATATTCCCATGTGTATTAGAATTGCTGTGCTGCACTTGGCCACTTTGTGAAGGAGACACATCATCTAGTCTCTTGGAAAGACTGTCCACTTTCTGAGTTAAAAGTTCAATGAGTGCTGTAAGGTTGCACTCGCTGTCATGCTGACTTGGTGTAGACGTGGGGCTAAACGAAGTTTCAGGGTTCATGTTGCACAACAACAAGAACAAACTAATAAAAACAACTCAGGTTACCAACTCCAAAAAACAGCTCGAACTCCAAAAAACCTCGCTTACAGCTCCCAAACACAGTAAATAACCATGAACGAATATAAAAGTTGTTGATTTATTAAACACCTTCATTACTATTATTTTTTTTTCACTAAATATTTTTTTTATTTCAAATAAGATGTCTTAAACATTACATGAAATAAAGATAAATAACATATTTACAATTCTAAAACATTACTAACTTCAAACCATTATATAACTATTTACATTGGTGTCTATGCAAATAACATTGAAATTCTATATTATATAAAGTTAGAAACATAAGATGATATATCTTCTTCGATCTTTTTGAGTATTTCCAGTACTTTCATCCAAGAGTAATAGTAAGAAGTAGATCTTTTAGTTCTGTTCTTCACTGTTAATATTTCCATGTGAGCAACTGTTGTTGTTAAAGTCTCAAATTCATTTTTCCAGTGTATAGTTATGATTTGAAATTGCCAATAGTGACCATAGGATTTTAGTGTTTTTTTGGTACACAGTTTGGAATAGGAGAGTTGAATAAAATTAAAGACTTTGTTAATTGAAAATTATCATTATAAACAGTCTGAAAAAAATAGTTAATGGATTTCCAGTACATATTGAGACATATACATTCATAAAAAAACATGCTGCCAATCTGCTTTTATCTTGGTATGGCATCTCCAACATTGATCTTCAATAGAATACATTTTGGCTAACCTATGTGGTGTATAGAAACTTCTGTGTAGATATCTCCAAGTGAATAATTGCCAGTATTTTTATAATGTAGAAAATTTGGAAGATTTTAGAATATTACTTTTTTCTTCTTCAACTGGAGGATGGTTGTTTATTAAAGTATAATAATCCCAGTATGATTTTTCATGATAGTCTTTTGTTTTTTAACAATTTTATAGATATTAGACAAATAACCTGTACCCTGATAAGGCTGTTTTGTGATAAGAATAAGGTATTCAATGAGTTTTGGAGCTTCATGTCTAACTGAAGGTTGCATTTGTTCTATTTTATTTATAAGAAAATGCCTTAGATTTTGTAAAAACAGCCAATTGTCTTTATTTATATTATAATTATAAATTATCTGTTCCTTTGTTAGAATTTTCCCTTTCTCTATAAGTTGATGCCAAAAGAGTAATGTTTCTTCTTTAAGTATATTTATTTTAGATATTTGGAATGTATCTAGAATATTTGGTGTAAAAGCTATAGGGAAAATAAAAAAAATACAAGAATTAATATTTGGTATTTTGTTTATATGTGTTTTGAACACTGAAAGTGTAGAGCTTACATAGTTTGATGGCAATTTATTAATATTATTCCTTTTCCCTAAAACATAATCTTTTAACATCCATATAAGGGGTGATGGTATTACTGTTAAGTTGTCTTGTATGTGATTATAATTGATTTCTATGTAAATCTGCTCATGGACTTGTTTCCATATAGGTGTGTATGAATTATTTAACCATAGTGTTATGTTTTTAATAACAGATGAGGTAATATATAAATCAATATCCGGTAAATTAATTCCACCATCATCCCAATCTGGCAAATGTTTATTTAAGGCTATACAGGGTTTATTTGGAAACCATAGAAAATTTAAAATGAGTTTATTGTATCTTTGAATAATATATTTGGGAGGTGGCAATGTAAAATTTTGTAGTAAGTATAATATTTTGGGAAATATGATTATTTTAATAAGATATAATCTGTCTGCTGTTGAAAAGATATATTTATTCCAGTAACCAATTGTTTGTTCTATTTTGTCTAGTATTTTATTACAGTTAAATATTAGAGAATCTGTTAATTCATTGAGTAGATTTATTCCCAGATATAACAATTTACTTTCTGTTACTATATATTTGGAAAATCTTTTGTTCATATTATTTTTTTTTACAATTACAGGGCATAATTTTAGTTTTGTTTTCATTAAATTTTAAGCCTGAAATATTTTGAAATTTATTCATGGAGTTAAATAGAGCATTCAAAGACTCATTTGCATCTGAGAGAGTTAATAGTATGTCATCAGCAAAGAGTTGGATTTTAAGGTTTAACATTTTATTAATACAAATGCCCTTTATGTTATTGTTTGATCTGATTTGATTTGCAAAGGGTTCTATGAGTAATGCAAATAGCAATGGTGTTAAAGGGCAACCTTGTTTAGTTCCCTTTTTGATTGTTATAGTGCCTGATCTATATGATCCCAGTTTAACATATGCAGTAGATTTTTCATATAGTATTTGGATAAGATTATTAAAATTAGAAGGAAAGTTATATCCTTTTAAAACTAGTGAAAGAAAGTTCCAGTTAACCGAATCAAAAGCTTTATTAATATCTAATGAGATTACATTTAAATTTAGGACTTTATGTTTGCTATAATCTATTAATGTTAGTATTCTTTTAATATTATCTGAAGTATTTCTTCCTTTAATAAAACCTGTTTGATCTTTGTGAATTAAGAAAGGAAGAAAGTGTTTGATCATATAGCCATAAACATCTTGTAGTCTATATTGAGTAATGATATTGGCCCATATGAGGAACACTGTTTCTCATCTTTATCTGGTTTGATAATTGGGGATACCAATGAATATTTCCAAGAGGGTGGTATATTCAAATCTGTATTGGCTATATCATATATTTTTAATAATAAAGATATGGCTTGATTGGGTATTAATTTATACATTTCTGGTAGCATATTGTCTGGGCCAGGTGCTTTATTTGTCTTGAGCTTTTTAATTTGTGATTTTAATTCTGTCATATTGATTGGTTTGTTTATAATGTCTATTTGTTCTTGTGTTAATTTAATATGAATATTGTTTTCTAAGTATTTTTTTATATCCTTAGTAGGTGTATCTTGAGTATTTATGGAATTATCAATGTTAAATTGGAGTCTGAATGCTTCTAAAATATCATTTAGTTCTGTAACTCTTTTGTTAGTATTGGGAATAAATATTTCTTTTATTTGCTTAGATTTAATTATTTTTTTGTTCTATTAGTTAAGTATCTCAGGTGTGCTGAATTAGTAGAGTATGAGTTTATTTTTATCTTTTCTAAGTTAATCATAATCTTATGGTGTAGCAATTCTGTATACTTCTTATTGATTTGTGTACTTGAGTAGCATTACCCTTTTGTATTTCCAGTTTCAATTTATCTGCTTTGTTTTGTAAGTCTAGCATATCTTTATTCCATAACTTCCTTTTATTTATGTACCAGGATAATATCTTCCCATATGTAACTGCTTTTAATGAATCCCAGACATAGATTTCTGAAATATCTTCTGTATAATTTATTTCTAGAAAGTTTTTGATTGTTTCTTCATAAAATTCTTTGAAATCTGTCAATTTTGTGATATAGGAAGGTATCCTAGTAATGGGATTTGAATAAAATGGTGTAAACTCTATCTCAAAGACTATGGCATTATGATCAGATAAAGGACAATTTATGATTTTGACTTTGTCAATTTTTGTTATTAGGTCATTGGCAACATATATTCTATCAATTCTAAACTTAGTTTTATATCTATGAGAATAAAATGTGAAGATTAGTGAGTCTGGTTCTGCAAATTCATTTATATCTTTTAAATACAATGTATCTATAAATTTTGATAGTGCTTTAGAGATAGGTTGTTTTCTTTTTAGAATCTGTATCTTTTTCATTCATTATACAGTTGAAGTCTCCTGCCAATATCAGGCTACCCTTAGTTAAATGAATTATCTCTTCAAAATGCTGTTTAACTGTGTTTAATCCTAGTCCTGGGATCCAATATAGATTTACTAACATATAGATTCTCTTATTTAACTATTGAAACTAGACAAAACATACCTGATGTATCTTGATGAGTAGTAATTATTTTAGGTGTTATAGTTGAGTTTGCAAAGTAGTATAGCTATTCCTCTTTTTTTTTGTTTTGTATTGAGAGTTTATTAGTACTGTGTAATTATTAATATTTAAGTTGTTTATATCTCTATCTAATAAGTGTGTATCTTGTAAAAAGACTATTTGTGGTTTATGTAAGTTTATGTACTTGAATAGGCTTCTCCTTTTATTACTATTATTTAGACCATTAACATTTATGGATAAACATTTCATTTCCTAGTTTTGAGTTTGTTTTATGTGTGAGTTTATGTAAATATTGTTTATTCTTAGTTCCATCTTGGATACAGAATTCAAAAAGTTTTTCTTGTATGATTTTTGCATGTTTCTGAGTGACACCAAAGTGATAGAATAAAAACTTCCAAACTTGTAATTCTTAACCTTAAAACCAATCCCTATTGCTATGATTCTTTGTTTGGTTAGTGAATCTAACCAAACAAACTTTCTACCCTCACAAATAATATTTCGATCAGTTTCTCTTATCCTCTTAGTTTTAAATAAAGATAATTGAATAATATATTAAGATAATCTAATCAGCTAAAATATATACATATATTCTTTACTCATCTTATTGTAATTCAATAATACTTATTTCTAATCAGGTTTCAAAAATGTACAAATATTTAGATTAAGGTAGTATCATTTCAAAATAATTTAGGGTATTAATAAACATCATGTTAAAATCTATAACTGTATATTTCATACATTTGTTGAAAACTATTTACTGACATTACTGTATAATACAGTACCATTGTTGTGCAATTGTTTTAGACTACTCAAGTCCAAAACCAGTGTTTAAATTAATATTTGCAAAGTCATATTGGAATAAAAACATGAATAGTTCTGAAACCACATCATATTTCATGTTTAACATAAACTGAAATGCAATACAATGTACAAGTATATTAATATTTCTTTAGTAGGCATTAAATATGTTCCTCTGATTGCATTGTTCAGCTTTTCAAAGACAATTCCCATGGCTGGAGACAACAAGATCACAATTTAGACATCTCCCTTATCCAAGAGACTACTTATAATGTTGTTACTTGATTGAGTGTTTTGTTGTTAACACGTCTATCAACTTTCAGAGGGACTTTGTATAATCAAAACTGACACAGTACAGAGGTAAAACTGCAGTGCACTTGACCACATTTTTAAAGCAAACATCTATGTATATCACATATTAACTCTTACAGCTTAGACTGACACTTAACCAGTGAGTTTATCTGCTGACAATAAGTGCTGGAGATATAATTTTGACTTACTTAACACCAGTAATTTAATCTTATGACTGAATAAAAGTATACTGGAGAACATATCAAAATAATGGAAGTTGCTAAGATTTAAACTATTATGTATGAAAATGTTACAGGTTAAAATTCCTAACCCATTTTGCAGTAAATAGACAAAATGTATTTAAACTATGGGGTAACACCTTTATTATGTCAAAAGGTGTTGTTTTTCCTCTAACATCAGAGGATAGCTATGATGATCCATGCACTGCAAGAGTATTATTTTATCCTGGTAATTGCTTTATAACTGTATATAGAAATATTTAATTCAAATCATTAACTGGCATTACAACAATATTTCTCAGAAAAGTTGTTTTATAGTTAATGACTAGATAGAACGCATCATTGAGAGGATACATTTATCAAATGTCAAGTGCTTTAGCTATAATGTAAGTGTCTCAATTAATCCCCAATGAATTTACTGCTTACTAAACTTGCAGACTAATATTGGCATCTTTTCATGTAGTCATATTGGAACATGAAAATACAGGTCTGCTGATTAGGAACAATCAGGCTCTCAACTGCTAGACAATACATTTGTCTGCAGAAAGGTTTAAGAATTATTGTTGCATTGTCAAGCATTTTTGTTTACACTAACAGTAACATGATATACAGTATTGTGTCATTCTTGATAATGTAAAAAGCCAAGTAATATTATAAGAAGGGTGAAGATACAGCCAGGTAATATAATAAGAAGAGTACAGCCGCAGTCATTATTCAGATGAGCAAACAGCATGAGCCATCTAAGGATGGATAGCTCGTTGAGTACCTGCCACAATGTATGTTCATAATGCATGGTAACTTAGTAATAAATTAGGGTGTGGGCTTCTTCTACTCAGATTAGATTTAATACAATATGTGTGTAGAACACAGATGCTTCGACAAAGTTCAAAGCTATATGGGATATAAATATTGTATAATTGACACATTGGGTTAAATTCACTGTTGTTATGCTACTTATTATAGTTGTTTATATAATTATTGCTTCTACTTTCTCTATCAAGTATATTATACTGTTATTTAAATGTTTGATTTGCTAAATGTACATTTAACCTTCTTGTTGCATCCCATTTGTCCACTTGAGGGCATATTTTGGTAGCAGGACATTAGTAGTATTTTGTAGGAGCACCAGTGTGGGAAATGGCAATTTTCCTTAAAATAAACTTGTCAGTTGCTTGACATTTACTAGTTTATTTAGAGAATTTGTAAAACAGCAGTGATTTTATTTGCTGATGATTAATGTCTGCTCTTTAAACTCTGCTGTATAAAACATAGTAAGGGGTAGCTAAAATGTCTGGAAATCTAAACTGATAGAAAGACAAGCAGATATATGTCCTTATCTATCAAGGTGCTAGAAGACATCAGTAGCCATAAACTGAAAGTGCTTCAAAAATATATATCTATGTATATTTATATGAACCTTTTATATTATTTACGTTTCCTTAGAAGGAATTTAGGTTTCTGTATCTTTAAATGTGAACCTAGCTTATTTTCTGACTAGAAGTCAGTTAGAAAGAGTCAGAGGATGGCGTACACAAGTAAATGCGACAAGCAATAAGTAACTCAAGTTTCTAGTGATGTTTGTGGCTGTTAAATTGTAAAATGTATGTGTTTTTCTTTTTCTTTTCCCTTCTCTTACTTGGTGACAAACTCATGTAGTGAGTAGTGTTCACAACTATCAAACTTTGCATTTTAAACATGCTATGCCTTATTTCTCTACAAAAGAAAAGACAACAGGATATCTAAGCTAGTCACAAGCATCTTTCAACTCCGGATGTCTGGAGCCACAACACACCTGACTTATAGCCTCAAAATATCACTTAAAACATATTTTTCACTGGACTATATCAGTATGTGCATATGGGTCAAAGGCAGAACATCTTTTAAGATTATTTAAAGTAGTCTTATGATACATCCTAACTGAAATACTTCATTTCAAAAGCAACACATTTCTGCTTATCCAAACAGGGACACTTTTATCTTATAAAAAGTAATGCTGTCAGGGATGTAACTGATAATAAGTTATATAGCAGCCATTACTATACCTATTAAGCAATATAACCATATACTGATTAAAATATTATAAGTTAATGAAGATTTTATAAAAGAAGAGAACAAATAAAAACAACAAAACACAAAGAGAAAATAAATAAATAAATAAATAAACTATTTGGGAACATTATTATGCATTGATTACTCTGATTAAGAATATGAAAATAACAGATGGATAATAATGAAAAATAGAGTAATGTTTAAATTATGCTTAGTATATTGATGTGATTTGAGATAAATGTATTTACATTTATGCTAATTTTGACATTTAAAATATAATTGAAAACAGTACCTGTTTTGGTGTAACTTGAAGACAGTAAGAACTTTTCTTTTGTTGTTAGTATTATTATTTAGATTTTTACAGAATATAACATATGTAAGATTATTTGTCCTTTAGTTTTTTGCTCAACAGTTTTCCAATTATTTACTTCAGCATTTCTCTTGATGTACTTATTGTCCAGTCCATAGATTCTTCATGTGTTAGGATGTTGTTGATGTGGATAAGGTATTTTATTGCTGAATCTACTATATCAAAGATATTTATTCCATTTGGTAGAAAACTTTCAGTCTTGCTGGAATAAAAGATGGACTTTCAGTTGCTTTTTCAAGGTTTTTTTATTGGTAGAAATTCTTTGAAACCACCTTTGTAGAATAATCATTGTCAAATCTTATTAATGAATCATTGTATTTGATGGGAGAATTTGTCCAAGCATTTCTTAATATAAGATCTTTATCTTGTGTAGAAAAAAGTCTTACAATTATAGATCTCGGCTTGTTCTTACCGGAGAAGAAGCATTTCCAGAAGCTGCTAGTGATCTATCTATACCATATGAAAGAGTTTTGTTACATCTGGTATCCAGGTGGTAAGAAAGTTTATCATATTGTCCCCTTCAGATTTTTCTGGTAGACCATATATTCTAATATTATTTCTTCTTGTTCGATTTTCCATATCATCAAGCTTTTCTAGTAAATATGTATTCTGTTGAAGTAAGAATTCAGTTTGTTGTTCTTCTATCTGGACTCTAGTGTCAATGTCACTTAATGACTGTTCAATAAGTGATATCTGTCCTTTCTGCTGTGTAAACATTTCTTGAAGCTGTTCCAGTTGTTGTGAGCACTTTTCTTTAAAAGTATCTATTTTATTGTCCATCTTTTCGATTTTTATTGTAAGTTCCTGTATATTTGTAATGAGAGACTGCAGGTCTTTTGAGAGAAGAGTCTTGTGCTGTATTCCTTAGATGACTCATGCTGTAAAGCTGATATTGGTGCTGATTTTCCAGTAATTAATTTGACAGGAATTATTCAAGTTCTGACAATAAAATTTTTCTTATAGATGCTCAGAGTTATTAGAAATAAGTTAGTAATAAAAATTTCTTCAAATTAAATATTATTTTGTAAAATTCCTGTCAGAATTGTATTGACGCCCTTCATTACTATTATTGATTGAATGTATGCATAATTACTGCACTGTTTAAAAATTTAAAGATACATTGTAGTGCTTCTATTTGTTACAAACATATTGTCATTTCCATAAAACCACATAACTCATACTGGAAGTGCACCAAACAATAGTACAACTGTTTACTACCAACTATATAAAGAATTGTACATATATTTAAAACTTATATGTATAAGTATACGTATATTAAAACGTTTTACATGTTTTACCTGAGGTATAGTACATAGTACAAATTCATATAATAGGTCTGCTGCAGAGTAAAATGAATTGCTGTTGATTGAAGAAAATAGTCTGATAATTTAGATTAGTTTTATATATATATATATATATATATATATATATATATATATATATATGTATGTACAATTTTAATGAACTATATATGTACAATTTTAAGTTTTTAAAGAGCTTTTGTAATACATTTAGGAATGTTTATTTAACTAATCAAGTACGAAGTATGTATCTTTAAATTAATAAGGTCTGATACCAGCTGACTTGCTTGAATTGGTATTTAAATATGGTTAATTTATAATTATTTTATCTGAAGAAGTTCGAGAATTGTACCCGAATGAAAAGAGCTTCATAAAATAATGGATTGTAGCTATCAGCACGGTTGTCACATTCATTTTTGGCTAACATTGAAGTATCTAATTCTGGTACCTTCCATGAAGACTTTAAGGCTGAGTCCTATATCTTCAAACATTTGCACTTCTTATGCATATGAATCACATTTCTTTGTGATCATGACCACTGGTGGTGCAACCGTGTGTGTGTGTGTGTGTGTTTGTTTTCACATGTCAGTAAGTTTTCTAGTTTCACAAACTAGGAAAAAGTAACCTCACTGATCAGATCTTCCAAAAGTTGCTATACCTGAAATGTTATAATATGGATTAGCTATTTTGCAAGACTACCATTGTCTGAGCGTGTTATTCACATTTTTAGTGTTTTCCTTTTCTCCACTGATGTGTGGCAATTATATTTATAAGTAGGAGGTGTTTGACAAGGGAAAAGTCCCACAAATGAAAACATGTATGGTGGGTTACTCCCTAAAACATTATTTTAAAACGTATTTGATTCCCACTTTTGGCAAGTTATTATGAGATAAATCTGAGACTTTCAGTTAACTCTCAAATGGTTTTAGTTTGGGGGCTCTTACTCGTTGGACCCCATGTGTCTTTAAATGTAACAGCTTGCATGTATGTCTGGAATGTGTTTGTGTTTCTGCCTCATCTGTTTCTATCTGTGTGTCTGTTTCCATGTGCTTAGTTATGTTTGTATATTTTATGGATCTATGCATGGCCATATGAGTGATTGTGAATCTGTGTGTCAGAGACTGTTTATGCAAGTATATTACTGTGTTTGTATATGTGTGTGTGTGTGTGTGTGTGTGTGTGTGTGTGTGTGTGTGTGTGCGTGTGTGTGCGTGTGAGTGTGTGCGTGTGTGTGCGTGTGTGTGTGTGTGTGTGTGTGTGTGTGTGTGTGTGTGTGTGTGTGTGTGTGTGTGTGTGTGTGTGTGTGTGTGTCCATGTGTATGGCTGTATCAGTGTGACACACTTTGTATGTGTCTATTTAATGTGTACCTGTCTATATAAGTTTGAAATAGTTATTTCAGTGTACATATTTGAATGAGCGAGAAAAACTTTATCACCACAGACAATGACAGCATCAGTGACTTTGACACCTAAGATAAAATCATATTTACTTATTATGGGTTGCTGTTTAGCAGACATGAGTACATCTGGTATTAAAAGTGACTCATTCTTCCAACCAATTAAGTAAAGGTTACACTGAGGATTCCTGCAGCTGAAGACATAGGTTGGATACTGTGGGTAGGAAATCAACCAGGCAACCAAGAAGGTTCTTATTTCCTCTGCTCACACCCAGCCCCTATGTTTCATCATGGGGAAGTGCACCCCCTCCTCCACTCACCTAGGAAAGTTCAGTTAACCCCCACCAGCCTAGGGTTCTAGCTGAGTAATCATACTTCTCTCTAGGAAGGGAACTACATCATGCAGACCCGTAAAGAAACTTTCTATCATGCAACATATGAGAAATAGTGAGTTTCTGTTATGGCTGTAATCCCACCCCTTGTGTTGATCTGCTCACCTTCATCATCACATGGACTACCTATAATTCTTTATCTATTCATGTTTGCTCCCTTGCATCTGAAAACAAGATCTTATATAGCTGTAGCAGATGGCGTTCTTGACATTGGCACCTATTTTCTGTACTTCAGGCCTCCTTCTTCAATGGCTGGAACAGCAGGAGAGCCTGATGGGAGCCATTACACCCTCAACCTAGGATTGGTGAGATAAAGCTTCTCAATTGCCATCCTCCTCTTCTGGTTCTTCCACATTTATGCTACCTTTTCTGATATCTGTCACATAAATAATTGGAAAGAACAATCATGTAGAATTTTGAGTAACCCAAGATCAGCATTTCCTTTCAAAATGAAGAGTTAAGATATTCAGATCAGATCACTCATAAAAAGAAGTTATGTCATCCTGTACTAAAGAAGATCAGGTTCTTGACATTCTAGTTTGCAGAAATTAGACAAAATAGCAAAAGAAATTAAGATGCAGCAAAACTGTTTGAGAGCACAGAGGTTAAAATTATGAAACTGGGTATTAAAACAGAAAACAGGGCGGCACAGTGGTGCAGCGGTTAACGTTGTTGCCTCACAGCAAGAGGTTCACCGGTTCGATTCTCGGCTAGGGTGCCTTCTGTGTGGAGTTTGCATGTTCTCTCTGTGTTTGCGTGGGTTTCCACCGGGTTCTCCGGTTTCCTCCCACTTTCCAAAGATATGCATCTGGAGCATTTCTCCCCGGGCCTCCACTGAAAACAGGCTCTGTGGAACCTAGTTGGACTTTCCCAGTCAACAAATGATAAATAAAAAAAATAAATAGAACCACAAAGAAACAAATATATATATATATATATATATATATATATATATATATATATATATATATATACGCTGTATAAATAAAATAAATAAATAAATACAAATCACACTGAATGCAGTTCAGTAGTGATCTGAAAGGGCTGGCATAGCAGGATATTTGATTGTCCCAGATACTATGGCATAACACTATAACTTGAACCATGCCCCCAGTGAAACAAACATAGTCTTGGACGCATATTTTTGAATACCGATGAATAAGTTAATAAAATTAGGGAGGGCATTATCCCTTAAAAGTGTAAGTATAAAATTTTGTCAGAAGCATAAGACTGTGCCAGTCTCCTACAATCACTGTGTGCTACAAGCAGCATTATGTGAACCCGTTTACCTACTTTGTTTTAGTGACATTTTGTAGCTGAACAAGGTATTTCCATGGGTCTGTTATCCTGGAATAAAAAATGTGCAAGCTCTACACACATCCCCTCATGCATAAAAGCATAAATCCCATGATTTTAAGTGCTTGAGCTAAATGGGTTTTGTGCAAAATAACAACTATAGTACTAGAACAAGCTTTATTGCAGGGGTACCCACCCAACCCTCAAACAGACAAATTCTCACGCTCCCTCTAACTTGTTAAAAAATAATCATTTAGAAAAGTGATAAAGGATCACTATTTCTGTGAAATTCTGCAATAAATATATAACATGTATGTTCTGGCCTCTGTATCGAGCAGAGAGGAAGATGTGTACTACCTTTTGGAAGCAAGTAGCCAGCATTTGGCTGTATATTTTCTCTTCTGTATTTAGCAGAGAGATATGCCTGCAGGCCTCCATATTTTCTACATGCTTCCCTGTTTTTTGGGTAGGTCACCATAGAGGATTTTTGGGTAGGTCACCATAGAGGAAGCCTTCATCATTCAAGGAAAGTGTCCAACACATATGTTTCACAGCAATGATTTATAAGTGGTCTTTTGAGTTCTTTCTTGAACAGTTTTCAAAAACTAGCTAAAAGTCCACCAAGCTCAGATGCCTTGCTGTCTGTTGTGTCCTTATTGACATGAGATATATCTGTCCTTATTGACATGTGATATATCATTATCAGTAATAGAAGCAGGTAATATAAGTGCATCTCAGTCGGATTGTGTAAGCAGACCTAAAGTCTCTGTATTGAAGGTGTGAAATCCAACAATTCTGAATATGGATTGATATAAAAATCTCAGAAGGGTCTTTTAATTACCACTGCTTATAATAATACATTCCTGTTCAATTACTTAACTTGAATGTATCTCTCAATTAAAGTGTCTTTATTTCCCAGCACCAAAGTCCAGAGTGCCACATGAAACTTCGGCCCTCTCCTTTTGAATTTGGAATAATGACAGTTTTGCCCTCTTATAGTTTAGCAGACCATTAGCAGTATTAAATAATTATCAGACCTATTATAAGGATCTGGTGCTAGCCTATCCTGCAGTTTTATTTTGTCATCTTAATATATAAAACTTTGATGGATATACAGGCTGCCTTCACATGCATCTTGGAGGTCTCACACAAGACAAAAACAGGCACAGAATCTAGTGGGTTTAAAATGAGGACATGATTGTACCCTTCTTTCAGCAGGTCACCTGAGGCTATTCTTGCAACATAAGAGATTGTTGTATCAAATTTTGAGATGCTGTTGTTCCCCATACAATTGTGAAAGTGAAAGCAGTTGTGGGATTTACCATCTGAGGTAGAAAAAAGTTTATCCTGTATATAATGTGCTGCTCATGCCAATGATCTCAAAAATCATTTTCCAGGCAGTTATGTTTAATTATTTGTTGCCTCTGAATGCTATTTTCAGCATTTGATTTAGAAGTTCCAATTATTGAATTCAGTCCACATCAAAGTTACCACTCATAATGAAATCGCTTGCTTGTAATTCTTAAAAAGGGGATGAGGCACAATTCGGCCCCTACATATTAATCTGAATTAGCTCTTCCATCTGTCTTCACCATAATGATTATATCACACAATCTAATCATAAAAACAACATTTACCCCATGTTTATAGTGGAGGCAAGACTATATTTTTCATGTGCAAAAGGAGGTATTTTGCAGTTTTTAACACTTTCAAACAAAGTAAGCATTTAGATTTAACATATATTTATTCAAAATATTACTTTTTACTTTTGAGTTAGCTCTTGTACATTGTGTCACTGTCTTAAAGTTATTCATGCTCAATACAACAGACTTTTTAAAAAAGGATAATCATAAACGGTGCGATAAATAAAATGTTTCAAATGAATAATAATCTTAACAAGTGACAAGAAGTAGAAGGGAACTCTGACTGGTTTTATATAACAACTCAGGCACCATGATGCTCTTAAAATTCCATGCTTAAATTACTGTGCCTGGACAGATCGGGAAAAAGAAAGTCACACCACCAAAGGTAGTCCAAATACAAAACAACTTTAAAAACAACAATTGAACATACCACCATGAACAGAGCACAGATTTCACATAAAAACTTTACTACAGCAATGCCAATAAAATAGGCAAGCAGGACAAGTGCTTTCGGCCTTAGCCTTCTTCAGATCCTGTTTACTAGGCCTAAAACTGAATGTTTAAAAACTTGGATAGACCAATCACGGTCTTCTGAAAACCATTGTATCTTGCATTGCTGTTCATGGTGGTACGTTCACTTGTCTGGATTTAAAGTGCCCGCACAGATGATAACCTCACAGAAATCTTCCTAGTTTGTTCCACTTGCTTTCTTAAATTTGGGATTGTATTTTCTTTATTACCATACACTAAGACTATATTATTTCCAATTAATCCAAAGCGAAGAGCTCAGGATTTAAACAGCAGTCATTACCATGCTGACGTCACATAGATGCATCTATGCATGTAATACTTATTACAGTAGCAAAAGAAAGAAGCGCAACTATTTTCACTGGTATAATTTGAAAATGTATTAATAATATATGATCGTGTAGCATGAATGTGGAAAATACTAAAAGTTTTCATTTTTGTCAAGCCTTAAATGCACCTCTCTTTCCCTGTGGTAATAAAATGCATTCAGTTTCTCACCATTTAAATTCTCTCAAAGGATCAGTATTAATGGGATGTTTAATGCAATTTCTTATTGTCTTAATGTCATAATTATATTCAGATATTCTCTCTCCCAGATGTCTAACAATGTTTCAAAGATAAAACATTGCAAATGCCTTTATTCATTGCAGATAACATAACACCTCCATTCACCAATGTTTACTCCATATTCTAACATATAATGTTCAGCTGTTAGTAGGCTACTAGTCCAACTCTTTTATTACACAGTCTAACTGCTAGCTCACCCATATCACCCATCCTCTTCACTTCTTTTTCCTCTTAACCCCTGATTATTAAAACATATTCCATTTGGAGATAAGTTCTATGTGTAAATCTGTAGTACTATAGGTTCTGGTGTAGTAATCTGTTTTACACAACTATGTAAGTTTGTTACTTAACTTGTTTACATTTACTTCATTGCAAGATCTGACTATTGATACTTTAATTACTTCTTGGCTAGGATTGTAATTGGTCCATTGAGATCATAGTTCTACCCCAGTAAACAAATTCCAATCAATAAAATAAACATGTTGTAATTACAAGCAGCAGGATAAACAATGCAAATGTTCCAACAGTTTATATGCTGACATATGAAATAAATGACTAGAACTCAATGGATTCTAACTTAAACTAAAAAAAAAAAAAAATCAAAACTTACCGGGGGGGGGGGGGTGTAGTGGGTGTACTTCCCTACACCCTGAAAGAGGTTCTGGAAGCTACCTGGTAACTAGGGAGGGGGTGCAGGATGTTTCTCAGTCTGTTCATGGCAAGGATGTAAAAATTCTGATCTGGCCAGGGGATATTTTCAAAAGGTGGAAGGAGCACTCTGACAAACTTCTGAGTATGGTGGACATGCCCTCCTTTAAGGAGACAGTGCCATAGACAGACAGTGGTTCTGAACCCATTTTTGTAGATAGGATCACATTAGTGAGTACATGCTTCTCCTGTGATAAAGCTGCAGAACTTGTTAGGATCCACTTAAAAAAAGCACTGGACATTCTTTCCATTTTGTATGGAAGACTGGTACAGAACCAGTTTAGTGGTAAACTGGGGCAGTGGCTTCCATTCCCAAAATAGGGCACAGCAGGGTAGTTCCAGTTATGAAGAAGTCAAACTTCCTAGCCTGTCTTGGTAATCATATTCCAGTGTGCAGTATTCAAGCATTTGATTTAGGAGCAGGAAAATGGATTCCATTCTTGCCATGGAACAGCTTATCAGCTCAGTATTGCCTACATTTGTTTTGTAGACTTGGGATAGGCATATGGAAATGTACTTATGTCTTGTATGGAGTGTTATAACAATACAGGGACTTAAGAAAAAACTTCTGTTAGTTTTTCTAATTTCTCCAAATCTTTTGGGTTTCGAATACCATGACAAGAATGGGCCACATTCCTAAGTCAAAGTATGATTAAAGTTCATGACATTAGTATTGCTTCAGTCTTTGATGTCAGCCAAAACTGCTCTTTGCAGCACCCACAATGTGCCCAGTAATCTCCTTCTGCAATTCATATGGGGTTACATGAATGCGTAACATATCTAAATATGATTGTAAATTCTTTTTTATAAGACCCCATTTCTCCTACTGCTATTGTAACTGCCTGGGTATCTTTCTTCCACATTGCTCTCGTTTCTGCCTGCAGATCCTAGTATTTTATGATTTTGTGTCTCTCTGTACACAAGACACTATAGTCACTGGGTGTGGCATTTTCAATGATCAGTGCTACTTTTGTCTTCTTTACTTGGACCACTATATCCGGTTTTCTAGCATCTATCTTTTGAACTATTGGTAATGGGTGATCCCATGTGATGTAGACCATCATTTTTTATGATGCTTTGTGGTTCATGTTTCCAGTGTTTTTCAACCACTTTGGTACCATAATGTTTGCACAATCCCCAGTGCAACAGTCTTGCCACATTATTATGCCTTTCAATATACAGCCCTTCTGCCATTAGTGTGTCACAACCAGCAACAAGGTGTCTGATGTTTCAATCTCGGTTTTACAAAACCTACATTTGTCTGTTTCTCCCACATGTTCAATGGACTTTTTAAACAAGCATGTACATAGTCCACTATCTTGGGCTGCCAATATTAACCTTTCATTTCTTGGTTTGAATTCTCCTCTCCTTAACCATTCCTGTGGTCGTTCTTGGTCAACATGAGGCTCTTCCTGAAGTTTTCTATACTTGCAACTATATTTATGTTTTTTCCACATTTCTTGCCTTCTCAGCTGGTCCTTTACCTTATATTCTTTCTTTTGTTTTTTGGCACATTCAATTGCTACCTGGTATTTATCTACTTCTGGTTTGAGTTCCATTCCCGCTTGACGTTGATATGCTTCTGTTAAATTAAGCAGAGAAGTCATCTTATATTTATTCTCCTTATGTTTCAAAACTTTCACTACATTTGGAGCTTGTGAGGTCAGTAGATATGTGGAGTCCCAAGATTACAGCTCTATAAATGTAATCAATTTCAAGAGGCCCATCCCTCTTTCAGAACAGGGAATATATAATCTTGGTATTCACTGATTTTTATAAATCATTTGTTGAGAATGAAGCATCCATCTTGTTTTAATATCTAATCTATCCAACATGTTTTGCGGCCAGTCATTCACTCCAAAACTGTAGGTTAGGACAAGAAGAGCAAACTGATTTATAGCTTGGATCTTGTTCCTGCATGTCAATACTGTTCTCAGGATTAATTTAAGTTTTCTAAAGTATTCCTTACTGAGTTTTATTTGCATTTGTTCATGTTTTATTGCTGATCCTTCATCAATTCCCAAGTATTTATACACTCCCTCTTGCTCAAGTTTTTTATATTACATTCTTGTCCCAAACTGGTGTTGCAATTTTCCTTTTTTAAAGGTTGCAAGGTTGCTTTTGCACATTTATCAAGACCAAATGACATTCTAATATCATCTGAAAATGTTTTGACAACCTGCAGCTGTGCTTTCAGTTCCTCATCTGATGAGCTATACAGTTTTAAATCATCCACAAAGAGAATATGAGAAGTCATTAGACTTTGTTGTTTTCTAGGAGCCAAATTGTAGCCATGGCAAACAGCTTACTGGATTTATGGCAAGGCAGACAGAGAGTCACACTGGAATGCCCCCCCTTTTAAATTTTATCCCTGGGATAATAATCTGTCCTTTATCATGGCTTAATTGCAAAGTGGTATGCCATTGTTATATTGTTACTGTAATGTAGTCAGTGTAGGGTTTATCTTATACATTTTTAAGCACTCTTTTATCTGTGAATGTGGGATACTATCAAATGTTTCTTTGCAGTCAATCCATGCTATACTTAGATTCTTCCCCTATTTACAGTTCTCCACTATAACTTTATTTAACAAAAAATGATCCTTTGTTCCATATGACTTTCTTTTATTGCCCTTTTGTTTTACTGCCATAATTGACTTTTCTTCTAAATGACTATAAACTTTGTCAGCGTCAATTCCTGTGTATAATCCATACGTCGCCAAAGGCAGGTTATTTGTCTATACGTTTTAGGGTAGCTTGCAGGTACACTCTTAATTAAGAGCATTGTTTTGCCTGTTGTTAGCCAGTGTGTTGTCTGTTTGGGGTGCGGATATAAACAGTTCTTACTCATGGCCAAATCCTCATGCAAAGATGTTAACACTTTTAACCAAATATTAGGTACTGCATCTCGGCCTGGGGTATTCCAGTTAGAGGCTTTTCTTAACTTTGTTTCAATTTCTTTGGCTATTTCAGCCCATTTCATATCCTGTACCTTTAAACTTCTTATTCTTTCTTTTACTTCTTCTATCCATTTAGCATCTTTGTTATGTTCCACAGGATCTTCATAGATACTTCTCCAAAATGTATATACTTCCTCTTTTTTGACGGTCTTTCAATTCCTTTTACCTTATTTCCCAATTCTCTATAAAACTTTTTCGGGTCATCAATAAATTGCTTATTTTGTACTTTTCCCTTATATTCATCTGTGTATCTTCTACGTTTTTCCACCTGTGCTGAAATTTTTAGTTTATTTGTGATAGTGCATGATAGATCCTGGTCTGTTCTAATACTGCACATTGCTTTAATCACATCTATCTTTCTTAATATTTTTGTTGATGTAGTCCCTCTTCTATAATCTTCTATCAGTGACAATTCTTGTCTTAATTTCTTTATAGTTTTCTCTATTCGATATTTCCATGATGGTATTCAATTTCTCCCCTTCCTTTCCCTCACTGCCCTGTGTTCTTCTGGTAGAAATTTATCAGTTATTAATTTAGCTGCACAGTAATATATCCTGTTTACTTCTGTTATATCACATGTATCTCTATGGACACTCCTAATTACTGCATTCATTTGTTTTATCAAACTTCTTACTTTTTGGGTTTTATTGACCTTCTGTAGTCTATTTCTCTCACTGACCTTAATATATCTATCCATGTTCATTAAATGAAGCCAGTCTTCTCTTATCTCATTTTCTTCCAAACTGAGAGCACATCCCTTATTTTCTGTTTCCTGCGGGCATTCGATAGAAAGTTGTATAGCATCTTTGCGTGGCACATTCTCTTCAATTTCATCTTGTGTCATCTGTTGCTCTGCCATATGGGAACTCACTGGCCTATCACTCCTCAACATTGACTGCAACAACGTTTCCACAGTTTCCTGTTCTTTCCCTGCTGTCTAGCTTCAAGTGAATGTTTATACTGGTTTCCTTTGAAAGACTCCAAAATATCTTGATATGGCACCTGACCAATTGCTTCCTGTTCCACTGGTTTCCCCTTAATTTGGATATCCATTGCTCTATCCTGTTGTGGTGCTTTCTGCATTCGATTTTCTACACTGAATCCTTCTCTTTGCAGCTGCTCCATAACCTCAATTTCTATTTCTTTTATTTCTCCATTACTAATCTCTTTTTCTACTTATCCTCTTAGTCTTCTTATTTTTTGTATTGTAAAGTTTTCCATATTTGGATTCATTTGCCCTTATTTCTCTTCAAATATCTTTGGGGCTGCTCTTTTGTATTGGTTAGTTTTACTTTCTCCTTTGCATAAATATTACACCATGTTAAATCTGTTTTCCTTTCCCATGTCCATATTTCTTCTTCACATGTCTCCTGATCTTTTTACTTTTCCTTGTTCTGGGGACTCACACCATCATGCTGTGATATAGTATGTGTTAGACCTTCTATATTAAATCCTTCACTTCACAGGCACTCCACAACTTCAACTTCAGTTTCTTTAACTTCTGCTTTACTAATCTTCTTTCCCATATTACATCTTTGTGATATTAATTTTTTTATTATGAAATTTTCCATATCTGGATGATTTTGCCTATATTTCTCTTCAAATGTCTTTGAGACTGTCTTTTCTATATTAGTTAACTTGGCTTTCTCCTTTGCATAAATATTGCACCATATCAAATCTGCCTTTCTTTCCCATGTCCATATTTCTTTTTTTATATTATTCAAATATCTCTAGGTTTTGTTGTTTATATTTTCACACTTACTCAGATGCTTCTTTTTCCAAACAGATCAAAGTTTCTTTATCTATATACTATTTTTCAAAAAATCTGTTGTATTAATGGATGCAAATTTTTATTTGGAGCTTCTGATAGTTTTTTCTGCAGACGTTTTTTCTTTCCTCTAATATCTCTGTTAATCATTTTGTATATCTTGTGTGTGGAAATTCTGGGCTTTTTACATAATAGTAACAATACATCATTTCTTTCTTATCCTCAATAGTCCACTCTATCATTTTTATTGCTCTACTTTGGCCAATCAATTTTTTTGTGATTTTTATGGACTGCTACTTCCTTCTACAACAGGGGAGGGCCATCCTTCCCCTGGGCCAGGCCTAGCCCCATTATAGGAATGTTCCTGTATTTTGAGGATTCTACACTGTCATTTTTTCCATTCCTGGCACCAGTGCACCTACCAAGATTGGGCACTTTTATATCATGGGTCTTGTGCACCCAGCTATCTTTTTTTGTTTTTGACTTACTTCTGTCCATGATATATGCTATATA
The DNA here is from genome assembly GCF_019279795.1 of Protopterus annectens. NCBI lineage: Eukaryota > Metazoa > Chordata > Ceratodontiformes > Protopteridae > Protopterus > Protopterus annectens. The sequence continues at coordinate 217,051,481 of NC_056735.1, forward strand.
AATACAGTCTATATATCAGTGCCACCTTGGTGAGATTTTGTGAAAAACAGGGTCCACCTCGCAAAGGTACAAACCAAGACTAGAGGATGAATTCAGTTTTAACACTACTGCTCTTCTTTGCTTGCTGACTTTTCATCTCTCCATTAGTATCCCTTTCTAATTTCTCCCAATCTTTTTGGTTTCTAATACTTTAATAATGGGTTTTGTTGACTTGGGACAGGCATATGGAAATGTACTTACCATGTCTTGTAGGGAGTGTCATAACAATATAGGGACCTAGGCAAAAACTTCTGTTAGCTATATAGTCCTTGTCATGTCCAAATTCTTGGCATTAATTCAAATGTGCTCACACTGCATGTAGGACTCTGCTAAAGGTGAGTCCCATCTCTTCTCCTTTTAGTGATTGTCATGTACACAATCTCAAGCCACATGTAATGTTTGAAGAGCATCCATTGCGGCAGTCTGAACTTTTCCTATTTTTTTTACATATGAAGTCCTTTTAGCCTCAATTGAATGCAATTTCCAACATGCACTAGAATGATTTTCTTTCAAGTACAAACAAGAGTAATGAAGATCAACATCTCAATCAGTAGTCAGTGTTCTTCCCAAAAAATGTGTGTGCTTTCTCTGCATACGAGTAAGGAACAGATACCACACATGGAGAAATTTAAGTATCTTGAGATCTTCTTCATAAGTAAAGGTAGAGTAGTTGAGGAGACTGACCGCTGAAAGGGAGCAGTGGCAGGTGTTGTCCCAGTCTGCAGTGGTGAAGTGACAATAGATTCAGAGAAAAAAACACTCGCTATCATTTATGGTCATGGGATTTATGTATGGTCATGTGATTTAAGTAGCAACTGAAAGGACAAGGCTGGGGATATGAGCAGCAGCAATACAGTTCCTTTCTAAAGTAACTGGGCTTACTCATTGTGACAGATTGATGAGCTTGTCAATTCAAGAGGGTTGCAAAATACTGTCAGTATTGTTTTAGGCTGAGGTGATTTGGACACTTTGTAATGATACTCCCCAGGTGTCTGTCAAGGAATGTATGCCAAGCATGGCCCATTAGAGAAGACCCAGTAGAAGATCTGAGGTACAATGGAAGAGGTTATACCTTTCAGTTTGTATAGGAACATTTGGAAACTATTGCTGGGGTTAGGGATGTCTGCTTCACTTGCTACCAAACAGTTTAGAAAATTAATAAAAAATAGCATTATATTCAGAATTACATCTAATGAGATACAAGTAAAGGCAAATTCAGGCTTCATTTGTTTTTGGTGCTCAGCATTTACTGCAATCATCCATATCTGCTAATGAGCTGAACATGGCTTGAATTATTTGTCTGATTAAAGAAATTAATGCTTTCTTCCAATGAAATAAAAATAAGTATCTAGCAAGAATAATTCCAGATAAAAAGATAACATTCACATACCCACAAAGTTCAAGAATTGTTCCATCACATGTATTCTTTTGAGGAAAATACAATGACGAAACATGTTTTCTTTCTTACTCAATGTTTTTGGGGGGATATTGCCTCCCACCATTGTTATAGAAGATCTTTAGTCACAAAAGAGCTATCCTCTATTCTGTCCAGTGCACAACATGTGGTGCAGTCCTTCTTGGTCTGTTTTCCCACTTCACATATAATTGTTGCCTGGTGCACCACTCTACTTTGCATGCAACGCTACAACATTTGAGATTTATCATTATTTGCTCATATTTTTTAATCATGTTTACCATATCTTCCTTTTTAAGGTGACCACTTAGGAATTGCCTAGTTTATGAGTCTTTACTAATGATTTTTTACTGAACTGATCCACACTCTAGTTGCTAAGCACAGCTTGTTTTGAATCTACCCGTAACCAATGAAGTATGTCCATTCAATCAGACCAGTATGTGATGTTCCACATAAAAGGAATAAGATATGAGCCAGTGCATAATTTGTTACTTCAAAGTTTCAGATAGATAATAGCTTGCATCCTAGAATCTGACTTCAAAATAAAATTGTAAATAGAAATGTATATTTTGAAGCTCACTGCCGTATATAGCTGCCATCACCCTCACCTCACCAGACATTTAAGAAATCTATGCATATCTCATTCTGCTGCCCTACTATATAAGACAGATCACTATAAATGGAAATCAAATCATAACCAGTTAGTTTTGTTCTAAGAAGTGGATTCTAAGAACATATAGCCAACTGAAATTATGATCAGAGACCTGATTATAAATCTTTGTAATATGTGCAGATTACTAACAGTTAAAGAAGATTGATGAACAAAGGGTCTTAAAATCTGTAAAAGTCGCAACATACCTCAGGATGCACACAAACAATATGTAGGAGTGAAGTGTTTCTCTAATTAACCAACAGCTTTAAATCCTGATAGACACTTTCCTCTACCACACTTTTTGCTTTTGCTGTTGCTTTTTTGTTGTTTCTGTGGCATTAGTAAGCGTGTTACAGCATACAGAGTTATAGTTTTCTGATGCTGTTCTGTTTTGTGGTAGCTGCTATTTATTTGACAGTCCAAGGCTTGCTGACAAAAGTTAAGTTCTTATGCATAAATCTGTCTATAACAAGGTTACATTTTTTCAATTCTGAAGACTAATCAGTGTACAAAATTCAATTCACTGAAATAACGCATCCTATTCAGTGTTTGAGTCCTACAAACTTAACAGTGGAGAATCAAGAAAAAATGTTATCGTAGACGCTCCCAATAAAAAAATATATATATATAGTGCTCTATCTTTTTAGAGTTCAGGCACTCAATAATGTCCCCCTCCCCAGGGCGGCCACATTGATTAGCACAAAGTCATTTGAAACAGCTTGAACAATAGTTAACTTAATGAATTTGCATATATCACTCACTTTTTCAAAATTTTGCTTTCTTTAAAATATATTTTCTTATATCTTTATGATACTTCATATTATTATTAGTATAGCAACAAAGCCTGGTCTATTTTACAGCATTTATTTTTCCCTTGTAGTAGCCTTTATTAAAGCCAAAAACAGTGCACTGCATATGTAAGCTTCAAATATGGATGTGTTGGCTTGCTTTAAAAAATGCACATATTTATTTTGCAGCTTTGGTCTTATATTGCTTTAGTAGTTCTAGAAGTAACTCTTTATGTGATTGCATTCATTTGTTTGCTCTCCCTGTGTCTTGGTAAAGGAGAGGACAGGAATGGTTTTGTTTAACTTACTTTCTTATATCAGAGAGCTTATCATATCAGTTCCTCTGCCATAATGCCTTTCTATGAACATTTCCTTTAAAAACTGTGACTAGACAGCGTTTCAAACAAGGACTAAGTCTCAAAGCTTGAAATGGTATTTTGTTTAGAAAAAAAAGTGCAAAAGGAAGGGTTACAATTATAAGATATCAAAATGCCAAAATACAAAACCACAAGCAATGTTTATTTTTCTCCTAATTCAGTTTACTAATACACTTACACAGAACAATGGCGCAGCATTTAATTTACTTAGTATAGGTCATTTTAATTCCTAAGCCCAGTGAAGGGCCTTGTTGAACAAGTAAAGGTAATTGCTATGCAAGTGATGGATGAACAATTCTCTTTTTCAAGGACTCCAGTGATTGTGTGCTACAAAATGTTAATGATCAGCATAACCTAAGGCTGTCAGAATGCTGACAGTCAGTTTGATTAAAGTGTTTTACCACTGACACCATTATCATAATTTACACTGCAGTTTCACTTTCACGCTGAATGGTTCTTCCCATTCCGTGTTTACTTACCAGAAAAGGCACCTTGTGGAATATCCCCTTGGAGGTTGCCTGAGGTGCAATTGTCTGTTACAACATTTAATGTCATCTGTAAACAGGAGTATTGCACAGAATACTGTACTTCTTCACTCTCTTAGAAAATCTTGGCAGCCATCTACAGATTTAAATGATCTTAATCACCCTGAGTGTGGCTGTTTGAGAAATACAAAGCTGTCGCAATGAAAAGAATGACACAGTTAGCTTCACACAAAGAAAAAAATGTGATGTATAGGAGGGACAGTGTTTAACATTTTTATATTAAAGGACCAGTGTGTGTGTGTGTGTGTGTGTGTGTGTGTGTGTGTGTATATATATATATATATATATATATATACACATATATATATATATATATATATATATACAAATGTATATGTACATATATATATATATATATATATATATATATATATAGATATATATATATATATAGGTATATATATATATATATATATATATAGGTATATAGATAAATATAAATATATATATATATATATATATATATATATATATATATATATCTATATATAAATAGATATGAGTAGATGTATAGATATATAAAATCTTGATTTCTACAAGGTGTACAACTGTCCTTACAACACAGTAAATAGTTACTATTTTTTATTTTCTTCTCCAAAATATCCGATGGGGTGACAATATCTACCTGATTTTTTTTGGCATCTTCAGCCACAATGAACATTGGCTAATATTGGTGACTTTTCATTTCTGTAACCCCCCCCCCAAGACCGGGTCTATATCAGAATCGCAAAAGCTGTCTTTCAAGAATACATGTCCATCGACACATATACGTTGAAGAACAAAAACAGCGAAGTACCAAAAGAGCGAAATGGAAAATGCCGAATGGATTTTTTTGGCCAGCAGGGTGATATTGGGGATGAGGAAATGAATCTTTTTCCCCACTGCAGTGCGGTCTCGGAGTTGGTATATATCAGTAGGGGGGGTGTAGGGGCATAGGTAAGGTTTGTACAGTTAGGTTTACCTTACCTGTATGGCGCTGTTACTTCCAGGAATGCGTTCAATGTTCTCCATTTCGCTCTTTTGGTACTTCACTGTTCTTGTTCTTCGACGTTCATGCGTTGATGAACACTTATTCATGAAAGACAGCTTTCGCGATTATAATATAGACCCCCCCAAGACCAGCTGTCTTACTCTGTAGACTGTATCCACCAACATGGGAGCAAATTTTGCAGCTTAATTATCCATCAACAATCCACAGTGATCCTTTCTAACCACAGACATTTTTTCTTTCTGCTTTAACATTCTCCTGAGGGGCATGTATGTAGGGTTGCCACCTTTTCAAATGCCCAAAGTGGGACATTTCTGGTACGAACTTCAGATTTTGCAGGCCAAAACATACCCACAGCCAGTACAAAGGACAATACTTCACTTTTTTGCCTAAATAAAAGCTTATTCTTGTAGCGTTTTAGTTGCTTATTCTGTTTCTTATAACATTTAGGTGTTTCAGATAGACAATTAACTGTTTTATACAACTATTACATAAAATATAGGAAATTTTGTCGTAAAATCTCAGGACATTTCTCATTTTTACAATTTTTTTGCAGGACACAACTGCCAAAAGAGGGACTGTCCCTCACAAAGTGGGACATTGCAATGGCATACTTTGACATTCCTGCATATATGTTCACTTCAGCCCAGCCTCTCAATGCATACACATACTTATGAGACAGTAATACTGTTCTCTTTATTAAAGCAGCATTCTGTTGCAAAAGACCCATGGCTTACTTCTAAGACAGGCAGTAGCTGACCCTCCCACTTTGCAGGTCACATGTCAGTGCTAAGTTAGTAGACTTGCAGGTGAATGTTGTGCCACTATGCACGTGGGTCAACATGATGTTTTTTGCTAAGCTTTCATCTTCGCACAACTCATTGTGTATCCACAGAGGTAATGTTATATGGATCATCCCTTTAAATCAAGCTGTTCTGTCCATTCACTTAATAATGGCAATACTCAGGATTAATGTTTGCTTTTAGAACCAATGGAGTGAGCATATGTCATTCTTTTGCAGTAACACTCAATGGTTTTGTGTTCTTTTAAATGTTTTAAACATAAAATGATGAATGCATTTTTCTCTAGTTAAAACAGTCTGTATTAGATTTATTTTGTAGCTCTTGGAATTAGCTGCAGGAACTCTTTCTTCATTTATTCCCTCTATTTGCCAGTGGCATTAAGCTTTTTAACATCTTGCAACTGCCTTCAGACTTCATACAGTAATACAATAGAAGATCCCAAATAACTCAACTTTATGACTCCCAGTGGGAGGGAAACATGACAGCTGTGACAGACATTATATAGTAAAGTGCTATGAATCTGTATCAGCTCAATAGTTTTATGATGCCAGTGTGAAATAAAGAAAAAATGAAAGAAGAGTTGCAAATACCTCATTACCAGAAATTCTGTTGGAGGAGGAAATCTTAAAATCTGAAAATCTTTGTGACATAATAGCTGGGGATACAGCAAGATGTGTACCAAGTAGCCTAAAATCGCTTCACCTTATGAAACATTTCTAAATAATGCTTTATTTATATGTGGCAATTTAAAGATCATTATATCTATTCAGTAATTTTGCCAGTATTCACTTTATAGTTCAGGGTCTTGAAGAAGCAAGAGTATATCTCAGCACTTGTTTGGTCTAAGACAGAGAAACTAATCCTGGATAGAATGTCAACATGTAGAAGGATGCACCCTACACACACACACACACACACACACACACGCACATACACACGCACACACACACACACAGTCACACACCCACACTCACATACACGCACATGTGCACACACACACGCACACACATATGCACACACACATGCGCACACACACACCCACACTCACATATGCACACGCATGCACATGCACACACACACACACACACACACACACACACACACACACACACACACACACACACACACACACACGTACATACACACACATTTGCATGTCTCCCATCACACACACATACACAGAGTGAGAGACAATCATGCACACACACAGGCATTTGCCGAAGGGTATGCAGACCCACAAAGCACCTAAAGTCACTTGTGTGTCACTGTGAAAATGAACTAAAGGTAGAGTAAATGCCGTGTCTACTCTGTGCCTTTGCTTCATACAAAAAGGTACAACAAATGAAAATAATAGCAAAATTCAGTGCTACAGAGTTTACATTGTACAACAGTACTCAGCAACCACCAAAGCAGAAACAGGCCTTGGCTCTCTGAGCAGAGGGTGGCAACCTTGTGGTGAGCTCTGTCCAAAAGGTTATATGTTCATTTTGTCACCTAGAAATGAGCTGAGGAGAAAACACAAGCATTTTATCAACATTACAAGGTAGTGTTTCACAAAATTAAACAACATGTTTTATAAGAAAAATGACTGCCCTACTGATCTAAGCGTTCAGTAGAATGAACAATACCATGTGTTATTCCTTTGACAGAAGAGGAACAATGCTCCATAACCCTGTTAAAATTTATACTAGTTAATTTTAGTTACCATAATGCTACTACAAGTAAAATAATAATAAGGACCTAGTGCCATTTACATTATCATGGTTAACAAGGTCCAACAAATGTAAGGTATCGGTTGCTGAAAGATAAGCTTACTCAAAAGGTGCAGTCAGGACTGGCCTTAGGTCAACTTCAACTGGTGCCCTAGGCAAAAGGGCTCCACAATGCCCCACTCACACTACCAGGTGCCCCCATCCTAGTCTACTGATACCAAATAAATACTGGAAAAGTGCCCCTGCTAAAGTGGCACCCTAGGCGGCTGCCTAGTTGGCCTATGCCTAAGGCCGGCTGTGGGTGTGAACATATTTGGTTTCTTGCAACTACATGACTATAACCTAAAAAGGTTTACACGGCAACTATTCCTTGCTGTTATATTTAAAAAAAATCCTGGCAGGACTATGCATTCACTTGCCTGCATAGCACAAAGTAGTACATGAACACAAGAAAGAATCAGATGCAAACACACATGAGTTTACGCGCGAGTGCACGCACACACACACACACACACACACACACACACACACACACACACACACACACACACACACACACACACACACACACACACACACACACTCACACACACACACACACACACACACACACACACACACACACACACACACACACACACACTATTTTCACTGATGAAATTAACAGCTATATATCAGTAGATTCAACTGCTGTTCCAGAAATCCAACTGTCACCAGGGCTGTGCAACACGCAACACAGAACCATTGTGCTGGACTTTTGTTAAAAAGGATAACACATACTAAAGGGGGTTGCAGCAAGGAGTACTTAAATAAATCCTTAAGTAAGTAAATAAGAAAATAAATAAGCAAGGAAATAAAAGACTGAATGAATTAATGAATGAATGAAGGAGTGAATATATAGACGTGCATACAGACAGTAAATAACTCCTTTTGTTCAACACACTGTATATCTGAATATAAAGTTCTTACATAAGTTTTCACTTTGATTAAGACAGATGTTCTATTTTCTCCTATAAAGGTCAGGGAATGGTGGGTTGAGTTGCTTCAAACAATTCAGCCTGTCAGATGGTCTACATTATTTTCACAATTTGCTCCTAACAAAACAGCCTTAAATCTGAGTTAGTGACTGTGTTTTGTATATTGAAAAGTAGATTTCTTGATATTTTACATGCTTCTTCACACATTTTAAAATAAGCTTACAATGAACATTTTAATTTTTGTCCACATTTGAAGGTGGACTGTTTTGAAGAAACATGCAGTGCTCAATGGGGCTAGTAAAGTATATAGCATAGCACTGTAAACCTTAAACTATTTACAGAAACATTGATGGCCTGGCTCACTATCTCCAGGAGCGTTGATAGTAGTTGGGTTACTTTTCATCTCACTGCTAACCAGCTTCCTTTTTTTTTGTTTTGATCAGCAACCAGTTGTAGGTTCTAGACTTCTCTAAATAGGTAAATATGAATATGTTATTTACCTCTGGTGTTGTGTGATGAACACTGTGAGAATTAAGATGATAGGTAAGGTATATTCTAATTTTGGTGAAGTGCATGATTGTTTAAGCATTTTTATATCTCTTATTAAAGAAGTCTAGAAATTATGTATCCTAGCTTCAGTTGATTCAATACCTCTTTCACTGTCCTCTAACTGTGTGACATAAAAGAGAGGGCTGTGTCCATATTAACATGATTATATTTTATAATGGAAATGTTATTTGAATAGTTTTCACATCTGCCAACGTTTGAGATGTTGCAGAAACCATCTGGCAGTCTTATTGTGGGGCATCTTCCTCCAGAGAGCTTTCAAGTCTTGTGTGGTTTAATTTGCAAGATAAAGATTATATTGCTGGAGTCAAGAAGTAATATTTCATTGACACGCATGGAAAGGTTGAGACATGCTTTGAACATTAAGAAATATGGAGAAAAGTGTGTTATCACCACTCAGAGCTCCACTGCTGCATTGTGATACCACATCAGATAACACTTTTGGTACACTGCTCTCCTGCTCACAAACTGTGGAAGTGCTGTTAATTATGAGTGTAATTTTACTTTTTCTGCATTGACATGCTGCAGGATGGGAGAAGGGAATACATACCAGGTCAGTCTGGAACATTGTTGCCATCTTCACAAACTTACTCACTATGGCAGATCTTTTGTTTATCATGGCAAATGGTTAGATTACTAATGTTGACCCTATTTAATGAATTTCACCACCACAGGCAGGGCAGTGCAGGTATGGAAGTAACCATAAGTTTCAGTTCTAAATGGGAAAATGCTCATGATGAATATTAGCAGCATTAGTGGAGAGCAGATTCAGTGGTGAAACAGCCACTTGAACTACATTGCAGATCTATGTTGCCAGTCAACAGCTTTTAGTATGTCTTTGAAGCAGGAGACAGTTCTCAGATTATCACAAGACCAATGAAATGGCCTTGGAATTCTTTTTTTATTCTGACTGATGATTGATTGATTGGCTGATTAATTTATGGAGTGATTCACTGACTTTGGTGGCTGTTACTGGTATAATCCAGAGACAGAAAATACAAACAATAATGCTTATGTCACATGCAGTGCATAAACACTCATTGAACAATAAATGCAGTCAGTTATAGTAAGAGAATAAGTGATTATTTACAGTAAAGTGTTTCTGTTTCAGTCAGATAGTTACTACTGCTAACTACATATCTGGAACGCTGGAGGACCTTGTGTTTCAATGTGATCTAAATAGCAGGACCTTGGTGGTAAAAACATTACATGGTTTATTTCTTGCTATGGCTTCCACTGCTCTCACCTCTTGAGACCATACTGCATCCTTCAAGGGTTTTTTGTATAGTTTTTCTTTTGCAACTCATGAAAAGTAGTTGTATATTACAATAAATCATGCAGTGACCAGGTAATGTAAGACATCAACAAGAATATAGAAAACCCAACATTAACAAACTGAAGATTAACTTTTTGAAGTAAGCCACCCAGCTGTAAAAATGGAACATGTAAGTATTTATTTTATTTTATTGCATTTGTTTATCGGGAAACTCCACTGGGCCTAAAAGAGTCAATTTTCAGTGGATGCCCGGGGAGAAAAGCTCCAACGAGATACAGAAAAATATAAACACTAATTAGTACAGAAGTAGAAACAGTGTTACAGATAGTAAATATAGTAACACATACAGAATATATACATAAAAGCAGGAATCTAGTTTGTTTGATTACAGTAATATATACAGAAAATATACATTAAAGCAGAATTCAATGAATTCAATCAGAGTGGTATAAACATATATATATATATATATATATATATATATATATATATATATATATATATATATATATATATATATTAATCAGTATTACTGTACCAGTATCAACAAGTGAAGATTAAAATAAATATGGAGAAAGTATCATCAGTCACTAGTAGCAAAAGACATAAGAGTTTACTAATCATATAAGCAGAGTGAAGAGATTAGGTTATGGAGCAGGAACATAGGCAGGAAGAGTTGAGATGATTTTTCAGTATTTGTTTGAAGGTGGTGGTGCTGCCTATGTTTCTTATAGAAGGTGGAAGTGAGTTCCATAGTTTTATGAATCTATTACTGTAAAAAATACAATTTTGGGTAAAGACTGAATGGGTAAATAAATAAATAACAGTTAAGTATACAGAAATACAATAGCGTAAAAATTATTAAACAATAATATAATGCATATTTGGCTATCACACTTTTCTGCTGCTTCACAGGGCAGGACATTTTAGCCTTTGTGTGGCCTGATAGCACAGTCACAATGCATAAACGTTTTCCATTCTTTTATTTTGTTTGAAATTATTTCTTTAGTAGAAAGACTGAGAATTTTAAAGTTAATGGACCTTGTTGGTTTATGTAGCTCAAAAGGGAGTCTTAACATTACTGTGGTCCTTCTCTATTGTCACTTGTTTGGAGGTGTGATGATCTTCTAAGAAACACTGCTTCTTCATTTCCTGTCTTTCTTTTAAACCCATCATGCACTGGTTATTTTACTGGTGATGATTCTCAAGATTCTCATTCTCTGGCAGAAATGCATGAATTGCATCTTGATGATACAATAATATTGTTTGTTTGTCACTTACTTATATGTCATTCAAAATGACAGGGGTCTCTGTGAAAGACAGTTTTGCCACACAAGCCTTTCAGGTGTCTTCGCCACAGTTCCTTTATGTCAGCAATAACACTCAGCACTTCAGAAATCTACTACATCAAGCAGCCATATATATTTTCACTCTGGTGGCTGACTGACTGAATTGATAGGCCAAACAGTGTTCCACTTCTTTTTCCTCCATTGAAAGGTTTATCATCCTGTACAGCACTTAACTGTTTCAGAAGATGCCAGGGAGTTAGGTGCCATTAACTAGAAAGTATGCAAAGTTTTCTGCATAATGTCCCATCATTTAGGAGTGAGCCTTGTCACTCTTCCACAGCTCATACCAAAGCAATTAGGCTGCTGCCATGATGGCAACATGCTCAATCCTCCCACAACACTTAACAGACTAAATATATTTCAATAGTGGCATTTTTGGACCTCTACTTGACCTTTTCATAGATGGGATCAGGGTCGATCACCCAGATTCACTTGTTCTGGCCAATAATACAGCTCTGATGGTTACTTTATTTGTTGTTATCTCTGTCTGTGTACACCTCATATATAATATGTGCCCCCCAAATCATGTTTTTTAATTGAGCTGCTTATATTATAAGCACTGGGTTGCAGAGCGCAAACAGCAGGGGCTGTGCCTGATTTAGGACATACTTACTTTGGGATGATGAGATAAGAAGCAAATGTTTCCATCTAGTCAAAGCTGTGCTTTAAGTACTCATCTGATAGCTGTGCTTTTTTTCTGGTGGCCTGTAAGCTGTGCAGCCCAACTTTTATCACATCTCATAGAGGTTTTACATGCTGTCGACATAATAATGTGTCATGGGTTCCTAGTAAAGGCCCAAAGTTAAAGCTTTCATCCTTTATAAAAGCAAGGCAAACCACATAAAAAAACAGACCATATTCTAAATCTGAGGATACACTATCAAGGAATACTTTCATTGCTCTGAAGTAGGATGTATAAGTAAAAGAGATATGGGGAAAGCACCCTTTAGATGGAGTACAGGGAAATAAAGGCATCTGTAAAAATTTAAAAAATGACAACCAGTTTAAATATTTATATCATTTCCTTGTCAATTCTATTTATTTTTATTTATTTAACATTTGTTTACAGGGAGAGTTTGACTGGACACATATCTTTTTTCAGCAGAGCCCGGGGAGAAAAGCTCCATGAGTAGCAGTAAATTTTTATGCATGAATAACAATAATCAATAAAGTATAAAGTAAATACAGTGTAGTATACATAAGAAAATACAAATTTGTTACATCATGACAACAAATCCTAGTCTTTGAACATAGCTAGTACTATTTGAGAAGTATGACTTATGCCAAGATATAAGGTTAAGACAGGCTGGTAGGAATAAAAGATTAAACACCAAGGTAGAAGTTGGATTGGATATGGTTGGGGTATACTGTGATGTATCAGAGCATTCATGACGGTTTAGTACAAAAACATAGTCACTTATTTTTTAGATAATATTTAAGGTAGGGCTTAAAGTGGTTAGTAAACAAGATTGAGAAAATGGAGTTAGGAAGGGAGTTACATATACGAGATATCTAGCTGGAAAATAAAGATTCTCCTGCTGTGTTGTTGGCCTTGGAGATGGTGAGTAAGTTCTTATTGTTAGAGTGAAGTGGTCTGCTGGAACTGTAAGGAAGGATGAGATTTTGTAGTGCAGGGATTCTGGTTGGTTGTAATACAATTTTGTGAGTTAGAGAGAGTTGGTTGTAAAGAATAATGTTGGGAAGTTCAAGTCAGTCTAGTATCCTTAAAGCTGTACAATGATGTGTTCTGTATGGGCAGTCAGATGCAAACTTAGAAATTGTATTATAACATGCTTCTAGCTTAGATAGGTCAGTTTTCCTAAGATTAGTGAAAATTGCCCACGATTGCACTTTAATATTCATAGTTAAGAGATTTGTAGCTATGAGTCTCATACATTTGATACAGAACCAGCTCCATACTTTTCTGCATAAAAGTTTCCACGATCCTTGATGTTTCTGGGTTCAGTTTTGTTGCTTTGACAATGATGAGGGAATCTATGTGGTTTCTTCTCTCCTGTGCATTCTATGTACTGTAATTTGAGTGCTGGTCGAGAACAACTGCTAAAGTCCTGCCTTGATTGATCATAACCACTTATTCTTCAGATTGTGCAAACCTCACTTAGAATGAAGGAAGGGTGTTCTCTTCATGTTGAAAAAGCTTTGATTCCCCTCATTCCTAAAAATTGTTTTTGGATCTGGACATTTTACAAATTGACCACCTTCTCCCAAACCTTTTTTCATAGGTAGTATTATTGAGAAAATGATATATATATATATATATATATATATATATATATATATATATATACACACACACACACACTGAAGTACCAGGTGTCGTTAACTCATTCACTTCGGAGCTCAGGAAAAGCTGCCAGCTTAATTCCACCATAGGAACAACAGTGCAGCCTGAGCTCATTTTCAGAAAATCCATTTGTAATACCATACAGAAAACAAATGTTCATAACTCTTTAACTATAAGAGATAGACTAAAAATGTAAACGCAAAAGTTGTTCAGCAGACACTGGCCTTTCCAACAGTGTAAATGTTGATAGTTAATATCAAAGTCATTATTACATATTTGGCAAGGAATGCTGATATTGTGCATATTTTTTACCTTTTTGGAAAAACAAAGCATAATATCTTGGTCAATGTACCATGCAGACCCATACAATTTGAATGTAGTTTGTTAGTATGAATGTCAGCTTTAAAATGGTACCTTAACCATTACTGTGTGCTGTTCTTTCTTGAGATATTCACAGAAATATGATTAATATATTATTTTTCATAATTGATAAATAAACAAAGCATAATATCTCATCAGCTGTAACAGACAGAGCCTACATATCAGTGTAGAAGTTGTGCATCTGAATGTCAGCTTCAAAATGATATATCATTTGTGTGATCACCATGCTCCCTTGCAGAAAATATGGGCATAATAATGAAAAGTATTGTAAATGTATAATTTTCATAATCGTACAAGACTAAACAAACTGTGATATCTGCACATGTGTAGAGTGCACAGACACAGTTCTTTTACCATATTGTAAGGAGTAACACTGTCTTCAAAATGAGGTATTACTTGGCACACTGACATGCTCCCTTGCAAAGTTATTTACCAAAATATGAAACAAAATCAATTTCCATAACCTAATTCCAAACAAACTTTGATATCTGCACATGTGTACAACATACAGGCACAATTATTTTACCATGTTGGAACCAGCAATACTATCTTCAAAATGAGGTATTACTTGGCACATTCAGATGCTCCCTTGCAAAGTTATCTACCAAAATATGAAAAAATCATAATTTCCATAACCTACGTCTGAAACAAACTTTGATATCTGCACATGAGTACAACATACAGGCATTATTATTTTCCCATGTTAGAAGTATCAATACTCTCTTCACAATGAGGTATTACTTGGCACATTCAGATGCTCCCCTGTAAAGTTATTTACCAAAATATGAAAAAAAATCATAATTTCCATAACCTAACCCCAAAACAAACTTTGATATCTGCACATGAGTACAACATACAGGAATTATTCTTTTCCCATGTTAGAACTATCAATACTGTCTTCACAATGATGTATTACTTAGGACAGTCAGATGCTCCCTTGTAAAGTTATTTACCAAAATATGAAAAAAAAATCATAATTTTCATAACCCATGTCCGAAACAAACTTTGATATCTGGACACGAGTACAACATACAGGCACCATTCTTTTCCCATGTTAGAACTATCAATACTGTTTTCAAAATGAGGTATTACTTAGCACAGTCAGATGTTCCCTTGCAAAGTTATTTACCAAAAATATGAAAAAAATCATAATTTCCATAACCTAAATCTGAAGCAAACTTTGATCATGTTAGAACTATCAGTACTGTCTTCAAATGAGGTATTACTTAACACATTCTAAAGAGAAACCTTCCTAACCTTGGTGCATACCTGACAAGGGGGCACAGAAAGGGCACATGTAAATCCCCTCTAAATAAACTACAGACAATGTATGCAGATGCATCACCCTATCTCCCAAGAGAGGCCACTGCCATACTGATATTCATGTGTATATGTGCAAGTACATTATGTACATACATATATATTGATATCCACACACATATGCACATATATATATATATATATATATATATATATATATATATATATATATATATATATATATATATATATATATATATATATATATATATATATATATATACAGGAAAAACATGAGAGGTTTTGGAGGATAGCTAGTTGAAGACTGGAGGGAGTGGCTTGCAATGACTACAAACAGAGAACAAACATAGCCTGGCTTGTGCATTCGTCAAAGTGATAACGACTTCTACTTATGTGAGTAACAGTGACAGCAGCTGAGACTTTTACCAGAAAAGTGATAACTCACTGCTGTATTGTAACTGCACTTATTGCTAATGTGATAATGACCTTCCTTTCAGTACTGCAAAGTTATGCATGCTCAGACAAAGGTGATAATTGCTGCACATAACCTGTTGACTAGGCATTCATTATATTACCTTGTGCAGCTGTTGTGTAACACAGACTCATTATCAGTAAGGAGAACACCTGAGTAATTCAGTAAAATAGTATAACACTTACATATTACTGAGCCCTTCCTCCCACCTAAATTCCACACTTGACTGACAAAGCCAGGAAAAATGCACAAAAAATATGGTAGCTCCATGCTGGCAGTTGTCAACAAGTGATAACTTTTATCTCACTCATGCAACTACTAATCACAAATAGAATAATACAAGCAGAAATGATTTCTTGTCTGCTTATTTTACATTACACTATTAATTAGTCAGTGGTATATCTGATGTCTTATATGCTGGCATATTACAGTATAATTACATTTCTGTGCTGTATTCTAAGTAATGTAACCATATGTAATGCAACATTACCATCAATAAACCCTTCAGCAGCCCTTCCAAGTACGCAGAAGGAACAAAATGACAGATTATTCCCAATGACCCCTTCAGTAGTATATCTGAGTATACACAAGAACTAAAATGAAACATTTGCCACAAAGCCAAGTGTGAGGCTAAAATAGCTACCTAAGCCAAAAGGTAATCACAAGGCCTTTCCTGTTGCATTTGTAATCTCAAAAGCACAACTCACCAATGCACTGAGCTGATTGTGAACATAAAGGAATTGTCTCATGCACAAATTGTGGAGAAATAATTCATTTGTCAAAACTAGAAAATCTCTACATTTTGAAAACCGTTGTAATTAAAATCCTAATTTCAACAATCTTTGTTTGCAGTTTTTAAATGTAACTTGATCTGTTCAAAATTCTCAGTACGTACTTTCAGCCTACTGCTTGTTACTGTCAACACCCACAGACATGCTTGAAGCTTCTTACCCCCATGTTTCTAGATTCATCAAAAGCTTTCATACTCTCTCCCATCAGAAACACTTACATAAACTGCCATCCTTAGGGTTCACTAATTCATCACTACAATAGCTCCATAACTACTTGGTGCAAAATAAACAAAATGGTAAAATAATTTCTCTACATTCTTGACAATAACTATTGGTTACAAGGATCTATAGTAGGCCCCAAACATAACCTGTTGAGTAGGCATTCATTATATTACCTTGTGCAGCTGTTAGGTAACACAGACTCATTGTCATCAGTAAGAGGAAGACCTGAGTAATTCAGTAAAATACTATAACACTTAGATATTATAGAGCCCCTCCTCCCACCTAAATTCCAAACATGACTGACAAACCCAAGAAAAATTCCCAAAATATAAGGCAGCTCCATGAAACAGACTGAATACCCTGCTTGGATTGATGATGTATGTAGGCAATGAACACAGGAACTTTACCAAGCAAATGGTATAGGATCATGATCAGAACTGTGGAAGATGACAAAAAAATTGAGTGGTTTGGGTTAGGCACACACAGGCAAATGATGTTTGATATTATGGCATGTACCAGAACTAACGTGTAGTCTTGAGCACAGGAGCTTCCAAAAATGATGTCATATTCTGAGTGGTGGAAAAAGATGAACACAACCCCAGAACCCAAGGGTGGTCATAACATCCCTGTATTCGTCCCTTATAAGGCCCATTATGAAACGTAAACTGCATGATCACATTTCTTCTACAGTGCTTTACAATCTTTCAATTACTTAGTTGCTTACTTATTTCTTTATCTGTCTTTGTGGGAAAGTCCAACTGTGATAAAACACATTTTCAGAGGAGGCCTGGGAAGAAAAGCTCCACATTACGTAGCAGTTTTGACTTACACAAAGTAGTTACATGATACGGTTAAATGATATCGGGTATCAGCCTTGTGCAATAGTCTTGTCAGTACTTATGAAATACCAAACATTAGCCTATGGAATAGAAACTCCAGGGAGTTTTTAAAAATTTACCAACATTTACTTCTGCAAGACTCACACTTTCACTCCACAAAGCCTCTCACCGATTTTACGATTTTCGCCAAGAAGAGACTAGCATAACGTACCATACCTTCTACTTCCTGCAGGTCTCACTGAACATTTCACAAACACTGAACTCGAAATATTATATAAGTAAAGCAAATAATTGCAATATAGGTTGCACCTCTTTTAGGGTGTAACATTTACATATGTCACCAGATGGTGTAGTGGTTTCCTGGTGATACACCAAATTGAAGCATTCACCCAAGGGACACCTACAATAAAATGTTGAAGCATGCACAAAGACCAGAATGAAATATTTCCCCAAACAACCATTCAGTAACAGTTCCTGGTACGAACATGCACCAAAATGAAGCATTCACCCAAGGGATCCCTACAATAAAATGCAGAAGTATGCACAAGCACCAGAATGAAATATTTTCCCAAAAAACCTGTCAGTAACAGGTCCTGGTAAGAACATGCACCAAATTGAAGCATTCACCCAAGGGACCAAGACAATAAAATGTTGAAGTATGCACAAGTACCAGAAGTAACTATTTCCCCAAACAACCCTTCAGTAACAGTTCCTGGTAAGAGCATGCACCAAAATGAAGCAATTACCCAAGGAGACCCCTGCAATAAAATGCTGCAGTACGCACAAGCACCAACATGAAGCATTTCGCCAAAATCACACTTCTGTAACTGCACTTCCTCGTATATATATATATATATATATATATATATATATATATATATATATATATATATATATATATATATATATATATATATATATATATATACACACACATGCACCAAATTGAAGCATTCACCCAAGGGACACCTATAATAAAATGTTGAAATATGCACTAAGACCATTCAGTAACAGTGGTTTCCAGGTCTCACTGAACATTTCACAAACACTGAGCTCGAAATATTATATAAGTAAAGCAAATAATTGCAATATAGATTGCACCTCTTTTAGGGTGTAACATTTACATATGTCACCAGATGGTGTAGTGGTTTCCTGGTGATACACCAAATTGAAGCATTCACCCAAGGAATCCCTACAATAAAATGTAGACGTATGCACAAAGACCAGACTGAAATATTTTCCCAAACAACCCATCAGCAAGTTCCTAGTAAGAACATGCACCAAATTGCAGCATTCACCCCAGGGACCCCGACAATAAAATTTGAAGTATGCACATGCACCAGAATTAACTATTTCACCAAACAACCCATCAGTAACAGCTCCTGGTAAGAACATGCATCAAAAGGAAGCAATCACCCAAGGGGACCCCTGCAATAAAATGTTGCCATATGCACGAGTACCAACATGAAGCATTTCACCAAAATGACATTTACCTCATCTGGGGTAGCTAGTAGCAGTGGAGTATGTTCACTCTTGGGATGGTGCACTTAGATGTTGTCATCTGTCCTTCCCAGTACACTCTGCATGATGTATCTGGGCAGTTTTACCTGTAGGCTGATGTCAGTTAGGCCATGTTGATGTGGCATTGTTTTAAGCATGGCAATAATTCCACTGCAACTTCCTTCAGGGAAAAAAATATTTAGACCATGTGGGCCAGTTGCAAAATTACGCTTGATGTTTAATAATGCCCTTCTTATATGAATATTCCATATTATTAGGCAAGTACCACTGAAGATAACTGCGGTTGGATTAACAGAGTGGTTGGTACACAATCCACGAGAGAAACCTTCAACAGAAATATTAATTAAGTCCCTATAATCAGTCATGAAATATTGTCACCCATTCTAAGGAGAATCCATGTATTTCATCTTTCCAAAATGGAGTGTAGATGCTTAAACAAGGCTTTATATGCCAGTAGCATTTATAGCAATTTTACTTCATAGTCAGATTGCACCTTTTGCTCCTGTTATGACACTCTCACTGTTTACATCCATGCCACAAATATAAAAAAAAAAAACATGAAGGCAGGGAAGGGGACGTAATAATTATACACTGGATTTCTTTTTTTTTAAGCAGACCTCGCAACATCTTACAGCAAGGAAGCTGGACAAAACTTACTTTGTGTTTTATCAATACCAAGCCCATCAAACATTTCACAAACCGATATGCATGGAAGATCTGTAATCATACCTCCAAGCCGTATCCGGATATCACAGAAGCATGTAATATCACCTGCTATCTGTAATTCTGTGATCTGAAACTGAACCGAAGCACAAAAAAAAAAAATAGTGAAGGTAGGGAAATGGGCCGTAATACTTATTAACTGGATTATTATTTTTTAAACAGACCTCGTAATGTCTTAGAGCAAGGAAGCTGGACAAAACTTATTGTTTTATGAATACCAAGCCCAGCAAACATTTTACACACACATATGAAGGGAAGAGCTGTAATCATTCCTTCGAGCCGTACCCGGATATCACAGAAGCCGTTTTTTTTTTTTAATGTAATGCATGTCATATCACGCGCAATCTGTAATTCTGTGATCTGAAACTGAAATGGAGCAGTCGATGAAAAAAAAAAAAAAGTGAAGGCAGAGAAAGGGGTTGTAATATTTATTAACTGGGTTAATTTATTTCTTTTAAGCAGACCTCACAACGTCCTAAAGCAAGGAAGCTGGGCAAAACTAGAGGTTTTAAATATAACTCATACAAACTTTGAAAGAGCTATATTACAAAGTATGCCAGTCATTCTCCAGAAAAAACTTTTATAAAAAAAAAAAACAGTCCACAGATATAGAATGATACTATCTTGGCTTACCTTACTGAGGAATTAGGCAGGCTCACAAATGAAAAGACAAATCAATCTCCATTGCAGCTTTTTTCTTTCCAGATGTGACACAACCCAAACAGCACGATAAACTGAGGGATGCAGTAGTAAATTCCACAAAGGCAGAAAAAGAAAGGGGATATCTACTGTAGAACCCTCTATATACTTGGAAAGAACAGTGTCAGGGGGGTGGAGGTGTTAAGAAAGGGTGACTGCTATTGGCTAACACCAGTTGCTTAAGGAAAATCATACTAAATTGGCTTGCTGTTGAGAGAAAAATACAGGGTGCATTGCAAGCCGATTTTCTCTTTAAAATCATATATGATCAACATAAAACTCCATGCTGAAACTTAAGTTGACAAGGTAACTGACAAAGTTCAGTTACCTTTTCAACTTAATTTTCATGAGTGGAGCTAAAATAGGCCTGGAAAGGTTCTAGCGCTGGGAGAAGGCACTCGGGTGTAACCATATGCAATTCCTACCATCTCACTGCGTGCTCGGTGTTAAGCACAGAGGCGCCATGAGACGGTAGTCGGGGTTAATGAGTCTTACTTTTATTTTAACTATATGAGCCAAATCTAGAGGCTTTGTCTAACCTCAGAGCTTGTGGCAGTGATTCAGCATTGCTATCTTTTCACTCAGATTATTACAGTTCCTTTTCGCTCAGATTATTATAGTTTCTTTTTACTTTTTATGTCAAATGGAGATTTGACATCATTGCACTCAACACATTCAACATTAGGACTGTTTGCTAGGTCCTCCTTGTCATATGTTATATCACCTTTTCTCCTGTACTGACTTGCAGGACCTACAAGAAAAGTATTTAACGTTCTTGTTCTTATTTTCCTGCCCTTGACACCATGGATTTTCCATATCTCTAACATCTATTTGTTCTCTCTTTTCCTGGGGTGGTCCCTCAGGTCATCATGGGCAGTTGAGTAGCTGCTGTCTGTTGCACAGGCTCTTATAGAAATTTAGACTGCCCTTTGGTTATCATACCTTGGTCCTGTCAAACCACCTACCTTTTGTGATTCAGACATATGTGGCAGAAGACTACTGAAGCGTCAGTTTGTTAGTGGACGAATCTATTTGATGATTTAAGAATGCTGATCATAGTTTGCCTGATTAATTTTAATGTCTGCATTATTTTATTTTTGCCATGTTTATTCTTTTTAGATCTGATGTTAATTACATTATCAATTCTTTTTTGATGCTGTACATTGCTTAGGTTTAAGTATTTTTGTACTGAAGTAAATATATAAGAGGCATGAGACCAGTACTGAAAGCTGCAGATGCTACAGCCAAACACAAAAATTCAATTTTAAAGATGGCAGGGGCCATCAGTCATATTACATGATGAAGGTATTGAAGAATGAACAAAATCAACACAAAACTGTAGGCACATCAGTGTACCTCCTAAATAAACAATCAGAATAGTAAGAAGACATGCCATCGTGTAAAACCAGACAGATCTCATAAAAAGCTAAGACTAGAAACTTCCTTATTTATAGGAAGGAATAATGTTGACTGTGCACATCCTGTAACATAGTACATCAAAAAGTATGTCCACTAGTATCATCCTCAATGAGGCTTACACATTTAACTATACAGAGAAAATACAGCAGCTTAACAGCCAAATATGCATGGCTAATATCACATACTCACATCTCATTACACACACACACACACACACACACACACACACACACACACACACACACACACACACACACACACACACACACACAAACTCATGCATACATATAAACACACACACACACACACACACACACACACACACACACACACACACACACACAAACTCATGCATACATATAAACACACACACACATAGACACACACACACACACACACACACACACACACAAAAACATGTGTGTAGACAAACATACACACACACACACATACGCCCACAGACACATATGCACACACTAACTCACATATGCCCAGACACACACATTTTTTTTAAGAAATTTAATTTAGCTACCCTAAAGTTTAAATTAATTGAAAATAAAACCAAAAAACAATGTCATAATCATACACCAGACTACAGGGACTTACTTGACCTTGGATCAGATGTTTTTCTCTCTCTGCAGTGTAGTAGTAGAAGCCAAGAAACACGTGGGTTCTTCATTCAGCAAAAGCAATTTGCAAGTTGCAATGTAAAAAACATGACAGTGACTGTTCAACTGGAAATTAAGCAGTTGAGACTGAAGTAAGATCAAACCAGGCAGTTGCTAGACTGCAAACTATCCATTTCTGACCTGATCCACTAATAGATCCACCACAGAGATCTTTTTGAGCCTGCCATTGAGAGCTGCAGTCTCTGGCTTGCTCTTTCTAGCAGTAAGTAGAGCTGTATGAGTCCGTTCTGTTCACAGAGTCTACACTGCAAAGCTTTGAGATGTTATCAGGTAATTCTCTTCACAGGAAGCCTAGAACAGCAGTACCAGCCACTGTTTTTAAATTCACTGCATCATACCTTGTCACATCTGGTTCTGCTACCAACTCCAGGAAGTTTTTGTTTGCTTCACTCTGCAGTTAAGCCAATGAAAGAGTGGAATTTAGAGCCATTTAAGGTCAAATCATAGAGGCAGAATGTACACACTTTATATGTAAAAAATCAGAGCATTCCTATAAATGTGCAGCAGTGAAGAAGCATGTCAGTCTAATAGGCAGGCAGCACAAATCGGACAGCATGTAACTAGCAGGCGAAGGTCCAGTCTTTTGCATGACAGCAGAAATCTGTACGTACTGCAGGTGATTGAGGTATTCATTACTTAGCCATGGTAAAATGTACTACAGGTATCTTCCTGAGAAGACAATAGTACATATATTACTGTAATATAAGGTGAACAAAAGAATTAAATGCTTAATCCAGGACATGTTCTTTAGATGAAAATAAGATTGAGCCTTTGGCATAAGCAAGTCAGTCATAGCACCCAGACTACATGCTTAAGACACAAAGTCAAGTCACTCTTTCCTCCCAAAATGAGACAAGAGAATAAACAGGTCAATGATGGTTGTAGGGTAGCATGAATTAGCATTGCCTCTGTTGTTGAAACACTAAGCTTCCAATAATTTCCCACCATTCATGACTGGATGGTCTCCAAACAATCTCCTTTGATGCTAAACTTAAACAAGGGCACATAAGGAGCACAGAGGTAAAGCTGAATGTTGTCAGCATATAAGATAATGTTGTTTATAATAACAATGATAATGAATACCTCAACCTTAAATAATAATAGCAGATAATTGATGAATAATTTGGGAGCAAAGATCAAGCCCTATTGCATGCTACAATCTAGTGGGCACTTCTCAGATAAATTAACACTTAACAACACAAACTACTAATAATGACTTAGACGTTAAAAGCATATCGCACATGTATCACAGAAACACCCTCGCCACAGGAACTTGATAGTTCCATTGTAACGTGTTCCTAGTAGTTCAAGAATGTCCATGATCTACTATGAACTTTCATCCTTTTTCCACTAAAAGGTAATTTGTTACCTTCAAGAGGACAGTTTAGTATTAGACTGAGCAGGATCTAAAAGGTCATGAGACGTAAGATATGGACTGGACTGAGCACAACCATTCCTATTACCTTATATATAATGAAAAGGTTTGAGACAGGAAATTAGCTTACCAAATTATGCAGAGCCAGAAAAACGCTTCATAAGTCCAGGAGTAACTTACACTCTTTAAATTAAGAGAGAAGCTACCTGCTCTCAAAGAAGTCCACACAATCTTGTACATCACTGGACCTAGGGAATCTTGATAAAAATTTGCAAGTCTAATTTCTACAGGATTCAAATTGCAAAGGTAAGACAAGTTCCATGACCTCATCATTACCCCCCCCCCAAAAAAAAAGCCCAAAAATGTGAAGGCAATCCATGTTTGAGACACTGCTATGTACAATGGATGAGTCTAATGACATATAACGCATAACACTGGTAATCCTTTTATTTTATTATGACTTTATTAGAGACCAATAAATCTCAGGCAGATCAGATATACATGCATGCATGTGCAATCCAGCCTTGGCACAATAAGTCTTTATCAATAACATTTTAGATGAAAAAGAAATGCACACAATGCTAATTGTTTCACAGATTAAAGTAATTTATATAAGACAGAGGCTAAAACATAAAGTAACTGAAACAAGCAACTAAAATGTGAGAAACATCCAGCTGACATTCCCTCCCTTTCTGCTAGTTGTCAAAGGCATTCACTGCATGGTAAATGAAGGCGACTGCATCAGGCAAAGGAGATCCCATCACCTATTAGAGACATACTAGTCTTCATTTAGGAAGGTGACCGAATAACCAAACTATTAGAAAAAATGGTAGCTCTCATGCTATGTTTCTAAGATGATGAGGTATTTTGAATATTGCATTAATATCTGTGAACTACTTTATCAGGCTTTTGCCATACTGAACAAAGTACACATCTCGTTTAAACACACTCACTTTCCAATACTGCACTGATAGGGAGTTGCTACTAATTATCAAAACAAGTTATGTGTTTCTGCCCCACAGCAATCAAAAATCTAAATTCACTTCTCTTTCACTTTGCATTACCCCTCAAAATGTAGATTCCCTCACAGCCAGAGATTCAAGTCATTTTTTATTAGTCCCTTTTTTAAAACCTATGAATTGATCATATTTTCATAGTGTATGCTCCTGAGTATTTATCTGATGTCCTTCAATTTCACTGTTGCAGTATTCATTGCAATAGTGATCCTCTGCCAAGGGCGGCTTGACATCTGGCCAGTATACCAAAGCCTTTAGGTTGCTTTAAGGGATGCTGTACATCACACATATGCTCCTCACATATTATAGGGCATAAAGGTGACTTACGGACATAACAATCCTCAGAAATGTTTTGACACCAGTCTGAACACCATCTCTTGATCATCGGTCTAAACGCCCGGTCCATTGCTGATTCACCAAGCTGTTTCAGATAAGTGCTCCACTGGGGTTTTATGATCTTATCGTTTTTCTTTTGTATTGGTGCTTCTGAGATTTCATGTCATCCAAGAAGGTAAATGCCAGTGTGGGAGACAGATTCCTCATAGAGACCATCATGAGCAGTGCTTAT
Organism: Protopterus annectens; assembly: GCF_019279795.1. Lineage (NCBI taxonomy): Eukaryota > Metazoa > Chordata > Ceratodontiformes > Protopteridae > Protopterus > Protopterus annectens. Next base: position 217,077,269 of record NC_056735.1, read on the forward strand.
TTTATCATGGCACTTCTCACAACCATGCATCTTACTCGTATTTGTTAGGCGTTTATTTCTAAGACTCTCTGTAGTTGGCATTCTTCCTTGGACTTGTATTTGGAGAAACGACGTCTTAAGCTTTTAGCTAAAGACCTGATGGCAGGAATTTCCCACTTCGAGAGATACTCGTCTATGAAGAAGAAGGACAAGAAGTCTAGGTTGGATTCTTCTGCTGTGCAGCCTCTGCAACATGTCGTTCCTAAGGCTAATGAAAACCTGGAGGATTGCCCGGCTCTGCCATTGGATTCTTCTGCCATGACAGTTTCAGAGGCTGGCATGGATTTAAATCTTTACACACATCCTTGAAGGCCTTGCAGTCATCCACTTTGGATGTTCCGGAGGAACTACGGCCAGTTATTTCCAAGGGGCCTAGGGGTGTTCCTCAGATTTTGGACAGAGAGGAGGTCAAGACTACTATTATTGAATGCCGTCCATGATCTGAGCCTTCTAAGTTTTATAATGCGGATGCCTCCTTGAACAAAAATCAAAAGACTAAGCATATTTCTCCAGCTCCTAAGGACCCGCAGAGTGAATGGCAGAATTTCACTCAGAGGTTGTTTAATGTTTTGATGGCTTTGAAAACACCTCATGGAGCCTCCAGCTTGCAATTGGTCCTACACTCCCCTTAAAAGACACAGGGAACAGGATTCCTATGAGGAGGAGGTGGATTCAGATGAGAAATCTCTTGCTTATTCATCTCAGATTTCCTCTCCTTTAGACCATGAGACTCCTTTCAAGGAAATCTCTTTTGGGGTTACAATCTCCAGCATGATGGATTTTTTTTTATGAGATTGTGTCCAGGTTTCGGAGGAACAAAGAGGTATTACAAGCTCCTGCAAATGGACTCTCCTAGGCCATCTACTGTTCTTCCTGTTTTGGCTGCTTTGCTGGATGCCTTTTCTACTGCACCTATGGCTCCTGATATCCAGATCCTGCCCCCAAGAAACCCAATAGGTTTTATAGGGTGCCTGAGGACTGTAAATTTCTATATAGGTGTCCTTCTGCTAACCTTTCTGAGGTGTTTGTGGCATCTGACAAGCGATTTCATTTGCTGCCTTCTACAAAGTTACTTCCTTCTGATAAAGACAGCAGAACTATGGAAAGGCGAGGTAAGAAGATTTATGCCTCTGCTACCTTAGGTTTTATGGCTGTAAATTATTTATTTATTTTTATTTAACATTTGTTGACCCATATGTCCAGATACATTTTGGCTCCTCTTTCCCAGGCCTGTCAGTTAATTTCTGATGTCACAGACTCGGAAGGAAGTCTTCTGCTCTTTTCCTGTTAGGGGACTTCATCCCGGGATGCTCACTACTCCATTAAGTGTAATTATGATGCAGCAGATGCTTATTCTAGGGCCGTTGCCTTTGATTCTGTGATGAGGAGATATTCCTGGCATCAGCTTCAGCCTTTGTCCGATGATATCAAGGCTAAGTTGATGGATGCTTCTCTGTGCAGCAAACACTTGTTTGGTGAAGCTGCTGGTGATTTGTTTAAGTCTCTTCAGAACAAGGGCAAGGACTTGCAACAAGTTAAACTTTAAGTCTGTTCAGAACAAGGGCAGAACTTAAACATGTTTTTGTTTCTCCTGTGCCTGAGTTTCAGAGAAATTATCCCAGAAAGCCAGCTTTTGTTTGCAGGCAGTCCCCCCCAAGGGTAAGTAGGCTGAAAAGCAGGTTCCTCTTCTAAAGCTACCCAGACTTCTGTGCCACAGAAATCTCCTTTTCCTGAAAAAACAGATGGTGCCTGACTATTGTGTTCTTTTCAGTCACATTCCTCTTTAGCTTTGTCTTTCCCTTTCTCTACCTGTTTGGTTAATGATTACTCAGGATTCCTGGGTTCTATTGATTACCCACCTAGGGTATTTTATGGTCTAGAAATCTCTTCCCCCTTTTATGGGCATTTCTCAGCCCCCAAAGGAGCAGTTGCCCTTCTTACCCTGGGTGCTTTGAGATCTCTTGATTCAGGGAACTATTCAGGAAATTCCAGTTTCCCAAAGGGCTAAAACAACGAGTGAGAAGGTCACTGAAAAAACAATCAGTAAAAACAAAATGAAAACTCCAGCAAAGTAAGAACTTCCACAGAGTGACCTCCCAAACCTCTTGTATCAGAGGCACATGGGATATATGCAAATGATCCTTATGAACATCAAGTGTTTCAGCTAATTTGTGATTCTGAATACCCATGACTTGTTTTTGTCATTTTAATGGACAATTTCAGGCCAATATAGCCAAACCCCACTAGCTGTGGATATGCATATTTCAGCCTTGTTATGACCTCATCAGCACAGCAAAAGCAGAGTGTTTGTCTAAGCATTAGAAGCACAGGTCTGTTATACTCAGATGATGTCCATTATGATTAGGGTCTGTAAAAATATCCCAAAAACAAACTAAAGCAATGAGTGAGTAGGTCACTGAAAAAAACAATCAGTAAAAACAAAATGGAAACTTCAGCAAAGCTAGAATTTCCAATGAGTGACCTCCCAAACCTCTTGTATCAGAGGCACATGGGATATATGCAAATGATCCATACAAACATCAGGTTTTTCAACTAATTCGCAATTCTGAATGCCCATGACTTGTTTCATCATTTTAATGGACAATTTTGGGCCAATATAGCCAAACACCACAAGCTGCGGATATACATATTTCGGCCTTGTTATGACCTCATCAGCACAACACAAGCAGATTGTTTAACTAAGCATTAGAAAAACAGGGCTGCTATACCCAGATGATGTCCATTATGATTAGGGTCACTGTGAAAATATCCCAAACAACAAACTAAAGCAATGAGTGAGAAGGTCACTGAAAAAACAATCAGTGAAAACAAAACAAAAACTCCAGCAAAACTAGAACTTCCAATGAGTAACCTCCCAAACCTCTTGTATCAGAGGCACATGGGATATATGCAAATGATCCATACAAACATCAGGTGTTTCAGCTAATTGGCGATTCTGAATGCCTATGACTTGTTTCATCATTTTAATGGACAATTTCAGGCCAATATAGCCAAACCCCACTAGCTGTGGATATGCATATTTTGGCCTTGTTATGACCTCATCAGCACAGCACAAGCAGAGTGTTTGACTAAGCATTAGAAACACAGGGCTGTTATACCCAGCTGACATCTACCATTACGGTAAGGTCTTGCACAGCTATACTTTCTTTCTGATGTACAAACAAATACATCAAACCTCAGAACAAACTGCAGAGCAGTCTGTGAGGTGTCAGAAAATATATGCACAGAATGTGCCAACATAAAAAGAGCATGGCGAGACCAACCCTACTTGAAAGTGCTGCAAGCATCTGGTCTAAATTCCTTTCCAAACTCTTCCGACTATCTCAGTAGAGTGGTCATCTACACTGTTCTTGGGTAATTAAAGTGTATATTAACCTGAAATGTAATCCCTTCTGTTAGTCCTTGCCTAGAAAAAACTGCAAGATGCCATCCCATATAAAATAGCCCAGCTCTAATGATGTGCAGTAATTGAAAGGAGCCCTATGTGAATTTCTTTAGTTTTCTACAAGCTCTTGAACAAAAGTATAGACCCTGTGACCCAAACAATTAGAACCCCCATTTAAATTTAAAATGTGCCAGTGGCTGAATAGTCCACTCAGTGAGTGAAAGTGTCACGATGATTACTTGATAACATAAAGGGATGGACATAACATAATCACAGATGGATGACTGCTCAATTACCCTGCTGCCACTTGTAAATAGCATCATATAGCTCACTTTACCAAGCAACACAAGGGATCCTTCACTACTATCTCCTTCCACAGTATTCTAATTGAATTATCTTGCAACATATGTTAGACTAGAATCAGACGGGTACAATGAGAGACAGATTTTCATGGTATCCATTAGCAGTCACAGTCACTCAACATGTCTTGGCTATAACAACACTCTGTCGAGTGCACTGTATGACACAACACCAAAAAGCACTATCATCTGTACAACTCATGGCGGCATCTGCAGTGCAGTTTTAACTACATGAATGTCCCAGTGTTACAGAAACTATAGCCAGAATGGGTCAGATGGCTGTGTTATAATGACAATACACTCAAATGGAAGTGGATGGGCCATGTACAAATGCAACCATCTGTAGCAAGAATCTCATAGAGTATGGAATAGGAATTGGCAGTAAAAGTACTGGATAGTTATATACAAATATGTTCTGGATGACTATACATACCATAAAAAATATGTAATGAAACATCACAAGATATGCAGAGGGAGGGTTATCATTTGCCCCACCATGATGGGTGTGAGCTGTTGAGGACTACTCACAAGAACAATATTCCTCAGATGCAACCACCCCCATTGTGTCAAGCCTTTAAACAGATATAACAAAGAAGATTGCCATATGACAGCTATACCAAAGAACATTATACAGCAGTTTGCAGAAAAGGCTTATGCTGATGCAGTCCAGTACCTCCTAAACCAAGCCACCCTGAGGGGCTTCATTAGAGGAGCATGGCAGAGAAATAAATCTCAGCAGATAAAGTCATCCATTATATTTGCAGAGGCTAATTTGGAGATGTAGCCCTTGCAAGGTGTACAGTTCATGTTGTGCAGTTGCAAAGTATGGATGGTGATAACAGTATCCTGCTTCTGACCACCATCGGGTAGAACTGGCGATCTCTACAACTCCCAGATGGCAAGGGCAATAGCACTTTTTCCATGTGTATTCAGGTATGCTGACAAATGTACATGGTACTTGGGACCACTGAAATGGTATCTAAAACATGGATAGTAACTCTAGTGTACTTCATGATGACTAGGAGGACAGAGGTAATGAATGGGGCAAAGTAGAGTCTAGTGAAGGATGTATCTCAGGAGTCTGGCTACACCTAGGTACTCCATTATATCATGATGGACTCTGAAAAGATGGCCATCTCTGCCTGCAGAAAAGCATTCCCTAAGGCTAACCCTAGGAGTCACCTTTTCTCTATGTTTAGATAATATGAAACCAGATGCAACTGCATCATTTGGAGATAAGGTATGGTACAGCCATAACCTTCTATATTCGTGTATGCATGTTGATATCCCTGGCATTTCTGCCTATGGAGACAATTGTAGCAACCATCTTGGAGATTGCTGTTACTATGTCTGACACAGCCTGGGAACTGACCACATTGCCTACCACCAGTATGTCCATGAGTGGCTGAAACAGTAATCAACATGCACTGGGGATATGAAGCTCTGCCTTCAACATGCCCCCTATGGTTTTGGAAAGTAGAAAGTGTTCAGAGTACAAGAAATGCCCCATAGAAACAATGATGTGGAGGCTTGGCAGTGGCAGCTTAATGTTCTCCATGATTTCCTATAGTCAGTCTGCAGGATCTTTTCAGTGTACCCCAGCAGGAAGAGAACTTCACAGTGCCTGAAACAGGGTCCTCTGAGAGAAATGCCTGTCACACTACCCCAGAAACACTTGTAGCTAGAGTATGCCATTTAAAAGATTTGACTCTACATAAGGTGGCCTACACAGCTGACAGCTGCAGTCCTAATGGAGAGATGAGGGGTCCTAATGGAGAGATGAAAAGTCAGCAAGCAAAGGAGACTAGTAGTGTTGAAATTGACTTCATCCTCAAGTCTTGGTTTGTACCTTTGTGAGGTCGACCCTGTTTTTCACAAAATCTCATCAAGGTGACACTGATATATAGACTGCATTTATACAGCATATATCATGGACAGAAGTAAATCAAACACAAAAAAAGATAGCTGGATTCACAAGACCCAGGATAAAAAAAGTGCCCAATCCTGTAAGGTGCACTGGTGCCAGGACTGGAAAAAATGACAGTGTAGAATCCTCAAAATATGGAAACATTCCTACAATGGGGCCAGGCCAGGCCCAGGGGGACGATGGCCACCCTGTTGTGAAGTAGCAGTCCACAAAAATCACAAAAATTGATTGGCCAAAGAAGAGCCATAAAGACAATAGAGTGAACTATTGATGATAAGAAAGAAATATTGTTACAATTATGTAAAAAGCCCATAATTTCCAGATACAAGATATACAAAATGATTAAGTGAGAAATTAGAGGAAAGAAAAATACTTCCACAAGAAAAACTGTCAGAAGCTTCAAATAATAATTTGCATTCACTAATACAACAGATTTTTGAAAAACAGTATATAGATCAAGAAACTTTGATCTGTTTGTAAAAAGTAGCATATCAGTAAGTGTGAAAATATAAACAACAAAACCTAGAGATATTTGAAAAATATAAAAAAGAAATATGGACATGGGAAAGAAAGAGAGATTTGATATGGTACAATATTTATGCAAAGGAGAAAGCCAAAGTTAACTATAGAGAAGGCAGTCTAAAAGACATTCAAAGAGAAATACAGGCAAAAGCATCCAGATATGGAACATTTCACAATAAAAAAAATTAATAGCACAAAGATGTAATGTGGAAAAGAAGATTAGTAAAGCAGAATTTAAAGAAATAGAAGTTGAAGTTATGGAGTGCCTGCGAAGTGAAGGATTTAATGCAGATGCTCTAACACAGACTATATCACAGCATGATGGAGTGAGTCCCCAGACTAAGGAAAAGCAAGAAGATCAGGAGATGTGAAGAATAAATATGGAAATGGGAAAGGAAAACAGACTTAATATGGTGTAATATTTCTGCAAAGGAGAAAGCAAAACTAACCAATACAAAAAGAGTAGCACCAAAGATATTTGAGGAGAAATACAGGCAAATGAATCTGGATACAAACATGACTCTGTCATTGTACATGTGGGTGTGAATGACCTGAGACGTATCTCCCTGGACTACATGAAAAGAGATATGGAGGAGATCTTGGTTGATGTAGCCCAGGTGGGTATGTCCCTAGCCCTGAGCAGCATCCTACCAACACCCAGAATGATACCACAGTATAAGCAGGAAATGACTGATTTCAACAATTGTCAAAGTTTCTGTTGTCATTCTATGGGGATCCAGTATCTGTCTGCCTGGGATGACATGATTGACAGACCTCGATGTTTGCCAGAGATGGCCTGCATCTGTCATCGCTGGGCTGCCAGATATTGGCCAAGGCTCTTGCCACCCCTATAGTGCCTTTTTAGGCGGTGTTCCAAAGACCAAATTGCCACCGTAACAGCTACAAACAAATGTAATATGTGGGTCATGCTGCTCAATGCAAGAAGTCTAAATCTCAAAATGCACTCACTCAAAGTACTCCTTAAAATGGAGAACATTGACATTTGTGCTGCAACAGAGACCTGGTTCAAGGCAGCAAAAAGCATCCCTGCACACTACCAGGCTATAACTCATTCCACACCTTTCGGCCCCAGAACTTGGACCGAAGCTCCAAAGGCAGTGGTGTTTTCATATTCATAAAGGATGTGTACACCTCCAGGCTAGTAGCCCAACATAATGCATATGAGATACTTCAGGTGCAGCTAACATTGGGTAAGACAGTGATTCGGGTTGTAGCCTGCTTAGGTCCCCAACCATGTCTAAGACTCACACTCCATATTCCTAAGCACCCTGGGGAATATTAGGGTCCAACCTAGCACTTTCATACTGGGCAACTTCAACTACCCCTCCATTAACTGGGAAACTACCTATGTACCAATACACTTGCCCAATGTTTCCTGGAATTCATTAATTCCAATGTTCTGGACCAGCTCGTTCTTACCCCCCACTAGAGGTAGCAACATCCTTGATTTGGTCATTATAATGTGGGTGACCATTGCTCTACACCAATAATCAACTCCTCCCTGGTTAGATCTGACCACAAACTAATCACCCTGGAAACCCACATCCCTCCCACCCCCCACCCCCACCACAAAGGTAACCACCATGAAAAACTTCTCCAAAGCTAACTTTGGCCTCCTAAAATCAGAGTTCCTAACTCCTAACTTCACGGCACCCATGCAACTGGAGAATAGTTGCATGACTGCTGAATCATACACCAATGCATTGTACGAACACGTACACAAATGCATGGATCTTACCATACCCAATAGAACTAAGATGCTCTCCTCCAAAAAAATGAAGCCAATCTGGTGGTCCCCTGCCATAAACAAACTCTACAACAGAAGGAAGAAACTGATGTGGAATAAGGTGAGGTCCCAAGACTGGAAAAGCTCCCTTATCAGCCTCACTAAAAAGTTGAGATCCCTCATCAAATCCTCTAAAGCTAGCTATGAAAACAGAATTGCAGCAGATAGTAAAGACAACAAGCCTTCTATAGTTATGTAAAGAATCTCAATGGCAATGCCCAGATTTGCTCTGAGCTACTGCACAATGGTATCTCATATACCAAGCCAACAGATATTGCCAATATAATGGCCGACAGATTCAGTGCCAACTTTACCCCCCCCCCCCCCCCGCAAAAGGACCAGTCACAATACCAGCAGATTTCCAGGCACCAGTATTACTGCTGCACCGGTTAAAACAGCACTGCCTAAGGCCATAAATAAAGCTTCTACGGGACCTGACAATATCCTTGACTATGTTCTAAATGAACTACAGAGTGTTCTGGCACCTCACTTGTCTACCCTGTTCAATCACAGCCTCACCTCAGGCTTTTTCCCTACCGAATGATGCACTGCTACAGTCATCCCTCTCCACAAAGGAGGAGTGACTACAGACCCTGGGAACTACCACTCCATTAGCCTGATGAGTCTGATATGCAAAGCTATGGAACACATCATCATGAACCAAATAAACAAGGGTATAGGGAATCTCCAAACTCTGGATCCCACACAGTTTGGTTTTGTGAAGGGTAGATCATGCCTGCTCAACTTGGTTAACTTCTTTGAGTCAGTCATCAGAGCTGTGGATGAAGTCAAGGTGGTTCATACAGCCTACCTTGATCTGGCCAAGGCCTTTGATACCATTCCCCACTCAAGAATCATAGAAAAACTCACTAAGCTAGGCATCAACCCCTATATCACTAAATGGGTTCAAACTGGCTCACAGGTAGAACCCACAGTGTGAAAGTAGCTGACTCCAAGTCAGACTGCTGACCAGTCATGAGTGGAGTCCCATAGAGTTTGGTCCTGGGTCCTCTCCTGTCTGGTATCTCCTTCTCTGAAGTCCAGGCCAACACGAAGGGACTCTGGCTGATAAAGTTCACACACAATTGCAAGTTGGGAGCTATTATTAACTCCCCAAGTGATGTTGCATCCTACAGAAAGGCTTCACTGAGACCAACGACTGGTGTCAGAACCATGGCCTTAAGCTCAATGCCACAAAATGTGTTGTCATCCCCTTTGGGAAAAATCCATTTCCCATGAATTACCACATCGATGGTAGTCCACTGAACACAGAAGGCATTATAAGAGATCTGGGAACACAGGCTGACAGCAGCCTCTGTTTTCACCACCACATTGCCACGGTGGTCAGAAAGTCCTTCTATGTGGCACATTTCATTCCTAAGGGTTTTACATCCAGGAAGAAAGAGGTCATTGTCTCCCTCTACTCTTCCCTCATTAGGCAAATCATTGAGTACAATGCCCCATTTGGCATGCACCTCACTAAACACCTGCAACAACTGGAGAGGCCACAAAAGTACCTCAGAAAGAGGATCCTAGGCCTTAAACATTTGTCCTATATGGACAGACTCAAAAACGTACATATGGACAGACACCAACTATTCTCTGTCTCATATCGCCTACTTAGAGATGATCTCTTCTTGACTTACAAAGCCATGTCTGACCCAGCTCTGTTAGAAATGCTACATCTAAAGAAATCCCTATCCCTCCACAACACATGCTCCAGAGACCTCAACCTCATTACCACAATCAATAGAACATGCTGGAGGGACAGGTTCATAACCCAGAGACTGCCCATGCTATGGAATAGACTTCCCATACGTGTCAAGCAGAGCATCTCACTGGCCTTCTTCAAGAGAAATCTTGATGAGTGGATGGGAAATAGAAAATTCACCCCAGGGATCACTCCAGTGGCTTTACTTGACAGAGGCACTGGGAACTAAGTTCAGGTGGCACGATGCCAAGGGTGATCCCATGGGCTAGGCAAAAATAAGGAGATTAAGAGAAAAAGTAGAAAAAGAGATCAGTAATGGAGAAGTCAAAGAAATAGAAATTGAAGTTATGGAGCAGCTGCAAAGAGAAGGATTTAGTGTAGAAAATCGAATGCAAAAAGCACCACAACAGGAAAAAGCAATGGATATTCAAATTAAGGGGAAACCAGTGGAACAGGAAGCATCTGTTCAGGTGCTATATCAAGATATGTTGGAGCCTTCCACAGGAAACCAGTATAAATGTTCACTTGAAGCTAGACAGCAAGGGAAGGAACAGGAAACTCTTGAAATTCTGATGCAGTCAATGTTGAGGAGTGATAGGCCAGTGAGTTCCTATATAACAGAGCAATGGATGGCACAGGATGAAATTGAAGAGAATTTGCCACAGGAAGATGTTGCAGAATATTCTATAGAATGCTCACCTGAAATGGAAGACAAGGGTTGTGCCCCCAGTTTGGAAGAAAATGAGTAAAGAGAAGAGTTTCTTGATTTAATAGACACAAACAGATATATCAAGATCAATGAAAGAAATAAACTGCAGAAGGTTAATAAAACCCCAAAAGTCAGAAGTTTGATAAAACAAATGAACACAGTAATTAGGACTGTCCATAGAGATCCATGAGATATAACAGAAGTAAACAGAATATATTACTGTGCTGCTAAATTAATAAGTGATAAAGTTCTACCACAGGAACACAGGGTAGCGACAGAAAGGAAGGGGCAAAAGTGAATACCATCATGGAAATATAGAATAGAAAAAACTATAAATCAGTTAAGACAAGAAGTATCACATTTAGAGGATTACAGAAGAGGGAACAGATCAACAAAAATACTAAGAAAGATAGATGTGATAAAAGCAATGCTCAGTATTAGAACAGACCAGGATCTATCATCTACTATCACAGATAACAAGCTAAAATTTTCAGCACAGGCAGAAAGACTTAGAAAATATGAAGATAAATATAAAGGAAAAGCACAAAATAAGACATTTATTAATGATCCAAAAATTTTCTAGAGAACTGGGAAATAAGGTAAAAGGAATTGAAAGACCGCCAAAAAAAGATGAAATAGATACATTTTGGAGAAGTATCTATGAAGATCCTGTGGAACATAACAAAGATGCTAAATGGATAGAAGAAGTAAAAGAAAGAATAAGAGGATTAAAGGTGTAGGATATGAAATGGGATGAAGTAACAGCCAGAGAGACTGAAACAAAGTTAAGAAAAGCTTCTAATTGGAAAACCCCAGGCCCAGATGCAGTACATAACTTTTGGCTAAAAGTATTAGCATCTTTGCACGAGGATTTAGCCATGAAAAACTATTTATATGCACACCCCGAACAGACACCGCACTGGTTAACAACAGGAAAAGCAATGCTCTTACTTAAGAGTGAACCTGCAAGCTACCCTAAAAATTATAGACCAATAACTTGTCTTCCAATGACGTATAAACTATACACATGAATTGACACTGACAAAGTTTATAGTTATTTAGAAGAAAACTCAGTTATGGCAGTAAAACAAAAGGGCAGTAAAAGAAAGTCATATGGAACAAAGGATCATTTGTTGTTAAATAAAGTTATAGTGGAGAACTATAAAAAGAGGAAGAATCTAAGTATGGTATGGATTGACTACAAAAAAGCATTTAATAATATTCTACATTCATGGATAAAAGAGTGCTTAAAATGTATAAGATAACCTTGCACTGATTAACTACATTACAGTAACCATGAAACAATGGGAGACCACTTTGCAATTAAGCCATGATAAAGGACAGATTATTATCCCAGGGATAAAAATTCAAAGGGGGATATTCCAGGGTGATTCTCTGTCACTGTTGCTATTCTGCCTTGCCATTAATCCATTAAGCTGTTTACTTAGCTTAGGCCATGGCTACAATTTGGCTCCTAGAAAGCAACAAAGTCTAATAACTTCTCATCTTCTCTTTGTCAATTTAAAACTGTATAGCTCATCAGATGAAGAACTGAAAGCACAGCTGCAGGTTGTAAAAACTTTTTCAGATGATACTGGAATGTCATTTGGTCTTGATAAATGTGCAAAAGCAACCTTTAAAAAAGGAAAACTGCAGCACCAGGAAAACATCTCAGTTTGGGACAAGAATGTGATATAAAATAACTTGAGCAAGAGGGAGTGTATAAATACTTGGGAATTGATGAAGGATCAGCAATAAAACATGAGCAAATGCGAATAAAACTCAGTAAGGAATACTTTAGAAGACTTAAAATTAATCCCGAGAACAGCATTAACATCTAGGAACAAGATCCAAGCTATAAATCAATTTGCTCTTCCTGTCCTTACTTACAGTTTTGGAGTGATTGACTGGCCCCAAAAAGCGTTGGATAGATTTAATATTAAAACAAGAAGGATTCTTCATGCTCACCAAATGATTTATAAAAATCAGTGTATACCAAGATTATATATTCCCCATTCTGAAGGAGGGATGGGCCTCCTTGAAAATGATTACATGTATAGATCTGCAATCATGGGACTCCACATATATCTACTAACCTCACAAGATGCATATGTAGTGAAAGTTTTAAAACATGAGGAGAATAAATCTAAAATGACACCTCTGCTTAATCTAGCAGAAGCATATCGACGTCAAGCAGGAATGGAAATCAAACCAGAAGTGGATAAAAACCAGGTTACGACTGACTGTGCCAAAAAACAAAAGAAAGAATATAAGGTAAAGGACTAGATGAGAAGGAAAGAAATGTGGAAAAAACATAAATATAGTTGCAAGTATAGAAAACTTCTGGAATAGCCTCATGTTGATCATGAATGAACACACGAATGGTTAAGGAGAGGAGAATTCAAACCAAGAAATGATAGGTTAATTTTTATAGCCCAAGATAGTGGGCTACATACACGCTGGTTTACGAAGTCCATTGAACATGTGGAAGAAACAGACAAATGTAGGTTTTGTAAAACCAAACTGGAAACAGTCACACAACTTGTTGCTGGTTGTGACACAATGATGGTAGAAGGACTGCATACTTCTTCTTTTGGCTTTTCCCGGTCAGGGGTCACCACACCAGATCACCTGTCCGCTCATGATTGGCAGTGGAGTTTTTACAGTGTTGAGTTGCCAGCTCAGAGCCCAACATTCCACAGAAGGCACACAGATGCATGCACTCACACCTAGGGCCAATTTAGAGTATCCAATCCACCTACAGAATGCCTTTTGAGATGAAACCGGAGCACCCAGAGGAAACCCACACGACCACAGGGAGGACATGCAGAATTGAACTGGAGAACCTCTTGCTGTGAAGCGGTGATGCTAACCACTGCACCACTGCGTCCACTCAGAAGGACTGTATACTGAAAGGCATAATAATGTGGTGAGACTGTTGCACTGGGGATTATGCAAACATTATGGTATCAAAGTGGCTGAAAAACAATGAAAACATGAGCCACAAAGCATCGTAGAAAATGATGAAGTTTATATCACATGAGCTCACCCTTTACCAACACTCCAAAAGATATATGCTAGAAAATCGGATGTAGTGGTCCAAGAAAAGAAGACAAAAGTAGCATTGATTATTGAAATATCCACACCCAGTGACTACAGTGTCGTGTGTACAGAGAGACACAAAGTCATAAAATACCAGGCTTTATAGGCAGAAATGAGAGCCATGTGGAAGAAAGATAGCCAGACAGTTCCAATAGTAGTAGGAGCAATGGGTCTTACAAAAAAGAATTTACAGCCATATCTGGATATGTTACCAATCCATGTAACCCCATACAAATTGCAGAAGGAGTCATTACTGGGCACATTGTGGGTGCTACGAGGAGCACTACTGGCTGACATCAGAGATTGAAACAATACTAATTTCATGAACTTTGACCGTACTTTGACTTAAGAATAGGGTCCATTCCCGTCATGGTATTGGAAATCCAAAAGATTAATAGATAGATCAATTAAAAAAAGAGAAAGAATGAAGCAGCTTACCACCCCATCTCCCACACTCTCTTATCCCAGTACCCACTATACAAATAACTACTCCACCCCCATTGCCCCTCCCTCTTTAATCATACCGCTATATCATTTCACAAGTTTAAAGTACTGTACATATCAAATAAAACATCAGTTCCTTTGCAAATATTTCTTCATACAAATACTTAAAAGTACAAAACTACTCTTATCTAGTGATATTCTCCCCAACCCAGGCACTTGCCAACAGTACTCTAACCATACTTATACAGCACCCCCCCCTTTCCAACTGCCTCAGAAATAACTCATTACAATCACAAGCCTCCAAAAATCTTTTTTTTTGTATGAATATACAAAGCATTGTAACTAAAATGACCCTCCATCATGCTTGCATTTCTCAATATAACCCAGATATACTTGCTCTGTCTGAGACATGGCTAAAGCTTCATATTACAAACAGCAAAATTCAACCCCCTGGTTATAATATTGTTTGACTGGATAAAAGTAAAAAAATGGTGGAGGACTAGCTATACTCTACTCTGACCAGCTCTCTCTCCCCACTCTCATAGCTATCCTTGATTTCTGCCCTGCTGAAACACTTATAGCAACCTGTAACCTAAATCAACACAAAAAACTTGTTAGTACCGCAATCTACATACCCCCCCCCAGGTAAAAACGTTTCCATACTCGAGCAGTTTCTTTCTTGGATTTCTATATTCATTCCATATGAAACCATCATCCTTGGGGATATGAATATTGACTGGAACCTTGTTAATACTGCATCTCCTAGCTACTCTATAGACCTTTATGGTTTTACCCAGCTGATCACCTCACCCATACACCCATGCACCAGAAAAAACATTCCCAGAATGGCTCGGTTATCAACTGGATATTAGTATCCAAACCCTAGTGCTATCATAACCCTTCCACCCTACCAAGATCCCTTAGTGACCACCTCTCTACCTCAGTAGTAAGACACTCTCCCAGTCTTAACAAGAGCCAGTAATACAAAGAGTCTCATAACCTTAACAACTATATTTCTGTCAACCTAAACAAATTACTGTCCGCTGTAAACTGGTCATTCCTGCACACATTACCCCTTAATGAGGCTGTTCAAAGCTTCAACAATTTATTCCTAGAAACCCCTAACATCCTGGCTCCCAGTAGAAAATTAGGCTAAAATGTAATTATGCACCATGGCTAAACCAGGCAACTCGATCACTTATGAACAAGAGAGACAGTGCCCAGAGAGCATGGAAAAAAATAACAACTCAACATAACAACTCAACTTTCCACCTGAACTTATATAAACAGCTTTACAACCAAACATAAAAGCAGGTCCTACTAGACAAAAAAGAAATTCTGGCACTCAATAAACAGACTACTATCTACAGGGAACCCCTCTGCACTAAACCCCTTCCCTAACAAACCTTCTAATGAAATTGCAAGCCTACTTAACAACTTTTTCATTGAAACAATAGAAAAGCTTATTAAACCAGAAACTCTTGATATAAAGACTTCACCTCCCACCTCATCTAGTCCATCATTCTCCCTAGCACCTGTAGCAACTTCCTTCATCAGATCACTTCTTAACAAACTCAAACCCTATTCGCCATCACCCAACAAACCCCCTCCATTATTTCTCAAACATGCATCCGAATCCATAGCATACCCTGTATCTATACTTATCAATAGATCCACCCAAGAAAAAACAGTACCAGATATCTGGAAAAAATTCTTCATAATACCCCTCCACAAGGGAAGAAATTCTACAGAACCCTCAAACCTTCAAATTACAGGCCTATTGCCATATTAGCCCCCTTATCCAAGATACTGGATCTTTTTTTTTTTTTTTTTGAACTCCCACTTAAATTACATTACATTTAAAATATGGATAGAGAATATATATATTTGTGTATTAGAGTTCACATAAGTGGACAAATGTATATGAATTACTTTACTGTTTCCAGTCATATATTTTTATTACTTATTATTATTTTGAAATTTAATGGTGTTTTTTAAAAAAAATCTTTGTATTTTATTTTATTTAACTTAGAATTAAATTGTTTTATAATAAAGTAGAGTTTTCATATGGATGTATTTTTTTATATTATGTCACAGAAGATGACAGGCAATGAATGGTTAATAGTGGGTCATGTGATTAATTAATTGTGCTTATAAGCAGTGGGCTGTTTAGATTTTATTTGTTCTGAAGAAGTCCCTTATATAATGTGGACAAAAGTGCTTAACTTTCAATATTCTTGTTTTTATGGTCATAGTGTGTGCCTTGGATTTAACCACAACTGGAAGTTTTTTGTTAATGACCTATATATCTTAAACTCTATGTAAAAGTCCAATCAAAAACTAGGTCTTCTATACCACAACAACAAATATATACCTAACAAATCTAGACCTATACTGCCTCAAACATTTATTCTACTGTCCCTGCTGTATGGTGCTCCTATACTTACTAACCTTCAAAATAATCTCTTAACCAAACTAGAAACCACCTATAACAAGATAGCAAGATTTGCAGCCAGTAATAGCTACAAATCCCATTACTGTATACCCCCGAAATGTTTAAAATGACCTGAGCTCCCCCACATGCTTCAAATATCACAACTACAAATTGCACACACAATCCTAAATAGCTCCAACTCCTGTCCTAGATCCATAATTACACACTATACACCCAATCGTGACCTCGGAAGCACACAACAAAACCTTCTGCAGATGACCAAGCCAAACAAAAATATTGGAAAAATACTTTACAGTCATTCAATTGCATACCTTCGGAATAAACTTCCATTGTCCCTTTGCTCGACTACCAAAAGTAGTGAATTCAAAAAGCAACTAAAAATTAATTTCAAACATGCATGGATACGTACTTGTCAGGAAACTACCTAATGAATTTTTCTTCTCTCTATTAACATATCTGCCTATCTACCTAAACTGTCTACATATATTACTCTCTTTACAGTCAGTACTTATACTAGTAAATGCATCTTTGTCGTACTGTGCCATGATGTTACTCTGATTTTTTTTAATATTAGGCATTGCTACATTCCTTGTAAATAACTCACTGCTAACCAAATTTCTCAAACATGTTGTTACTCATTCTCAAAATACTGTATTTTTGTCTTGCATATATTAGTATTGTATATTTCTCTCTGTTTTTGTACAGTTAGGTATCTTTCAACTTGAATTGTTAGATTTTTTCTTATTTTTAATTACTTTCCTGGAGCTCTTCTCCTTGGGTCTCTGCTGAAAAAGGGCTCTCTAGGCCCAGTCAGACTAACGCAGTTAACAAATGTAAAAATAAAATAAAATAAATAAATAATCTCTGAAACTGAGTGTCTAGCTCCCCATACATTTCATATAATCTGTATTTAGCAGTGTTATGGGTCTGTATAATTCCCCACTATCCCAAGGTTTTCCTGATTAAAAAGCTTTAGTCATTGAAGCCATTTTGATTGACAGCAGGATCCTCCTTTCTTCCCTGATCCTGTTGAATAATAATAATTATCTCCTGTTGAGTCACCCAGTCTAGAAGCTTCATCTCACTTTAAAACTTTAATCTGTCAGTGCCAATAGCTCAACAGGAAGCACATTCCCCTTTTAATGTTAGGAGATTACAAGACTGTAAGGTTTTACTTACATTCAAGGAGGTAAAGTTAATTTTTTCATTACCAGCACTGTAGTGAAGAATGAGGGGGATACTGCTCCCCTGAGCATATTGTCCTTCATAGGTTCATAGGCAGGTACTAGGCTATTGGCCTTAGGGCCTATATAAACCTAGCCAAAAATGTACCCTGGCTTTCGCCACCCAAGAAAACTGTCAGGAAAAGACACAGAAGTGATCCCTGGGTTGAATTTCCTTTTTCCCATCCAATCATCAAGATTTTTTCTTGAAGAGTTCTAATGAGGAACTCTGTTTGACATAGATAGGTAGTCTGTTCCAGACATTGAACTTAAGTTTGATCTGCTTGAGTGGGTAGTAGTTCAGGAGGATGTAAAAGTCACGGTGTGCCTAATGAAAAATGACAGTGACTTTCCCAAGTCCCTCAGCCAATTTTCTCACTAATAAATGTAACTATCACTTTGGGCTTTCTCTGATTAGAGGCATTTCTGGCTTAGTAGGAATAACTTGTCAACAAAGAATAAATGAATAAATAAAAAGAATGTGCCAGCAGTACTTCACCTTTCCCTGCTGGTGCTATGAGTGTTTTTCTGTCCTCCTCGATTACATTTGGAAGGAATAGAATATCTAAGAATTCTTGAACTTTGTGAAATACATGCTAAAAGAGCTTCTTACACTTCATGGAAAATGACCTGGAGGGGTTATCTTTACAAAGACTAAACAGCTAGCAAGCAAGGCTGGGGTATGTGGAACAGTAATTACACTGAGTTCATATTTGAAAAGATGAGAGTCTGGTGGAGCTCATGCTAGACAGTTTTCACAAAATTTTGTCATAATAAGAAGATGAAAACTCCTATGACTGGTTAGCCAAGCTACATTCATGGGTCATCTAGTAGGTATTATCTCACTGTGCTCCTTAATTTCTCTATTGCTTTTACATCTAAGAGCACTATAAGTCATATTATCATAGTCTAGAACCTCAGGTAAAAATCTCAATCAAATAAAACACCAGAATACTGCAAAATAATCAAAATAATCAGATAGTAGAAATGTTTCACTCCTAGAATCTAAACATCTCAAACCTAGTGGAGAAAGAATAACAAATGTAGAAATTCCATAGGACAGAATATGCCTACCAATATGTACATTGTCTTTTAGATATTTGATAGCAAATTATTAGCGAAGATACTGTATGATAATCTTAAATTTGACCTGGATGTACAAAATTGCATAAAAACTCATGGAAAACTAGATATAATTTACAGTCAAAACTATTCTCATCACCCAATTAAAACTACACTTTCCACTATTATGACACTCTCATCCTTACTAACCTTCAGCCATCACAAAAAAACAAAACTTGAGTAATGCTATAATAAAGTGGCTACATTTGCAGCAAATACACCTTTCAAATCCAAACATAAAAACATCTTCTTACCACCTATAAAATTGTCCAGCTTCCATCTGCTTATTGAGCACTAAATGCTTCTACACAGTTTGTTCCTAGTCAGACATTATGATCAAATGAACAAAAACTCATTTCTGTCCACAAACGTAGCAAATCTGCTGGGTGTGTTTTCTACTCCTACCATGTTGCTAAGAACTGGAACTCCTTGCCTGTGTCCATCAAGTCAATACACTCCCTCTAGTCTTTGAAAACCATTCTGAAATACCTCCTGGACAAAATCTGTCTTGGTTCTAGCTCAGCCCCAGGATAAACTATATTCCAAAATATGAGCAAGTACCTATTCATACCTTACACCTCCTTACTCCCCTTCGTTCTCAATTTCTTACCTCAATCAATTTATTTCCCCTAACTCTCTATCTAAATATGTCATAACTCTGTTTTTTTCTCTCACATCTTACTGCATTTCCTGTTTGTATTATTCTAATTTACCTTTAATTTCTTTACACTGGCTAAAATTTCTCTACATATTAAATAATTGTTAGATCAGTTGTATCTATTTTTAAGGATTTTTTCACATTATGTCCAACTGATATAGTTATTTAAACTGTAGATGTTTTGAACTGTTTTTGAAGATTGTAACATTTTTGTTCATAAAATGTTTTTGCAATACTTTGGAGCTTTTCTCCTTGGGCTTCTTCTGAAAATGTGCAGCTACCAAATCTTTTCCAATAATTAAATATCAATAAATGAATGCTTTTGTTGCTGTCTCAAAATGACTTCTAAATGTAATGGTATTATTCAAACTACATATAATAACTTGTTTGTTGCCATGGGTATTCTCCTAATCTGTCATAAAACAAAAATTAACGTGAAAACAATGTCCCCCTTGTAAAATAAGTCAAACAACAAAAACCTCCAATTTATAAATCCATGAAAAATCCTGAGGCATCTTTATTTTCAGCAAAAACTTCAATTTTAGTGTTTTTTTTTTTATTTTACATTTGTTGACCGGGATAGTCCAACTGGATTCATGTCCATTTTCAGTGGATGCCCAGGGAGAAAAGCTCCAAAGGTGGCTACATATGCAATCATGAAAATATACATATAGAACAGGAGTCATCATTACATTATACAAATATAACACATTTTACAGTCCAGTTAAATTTATACAAATATAACACATTTTATAGTCCAGTTAAATTTGTACAGTCTAACAATCTTCTAAACTGGCTTAACAAATAAAGATATTTGAGTACAACTTACAGGCATAGTATTAGTACACAAGTATGCATAGAGATTTTGTCAGGCTTGGAGCAGGGACATTTCCAATGAGAATTGAAATACTCCTTGAGAGCTTTTTTTAAATTGAGATAGGGTGGTATCTAGGGTAATGTTAGCAGGAAGTGAATTCCAAATTTTGCCAGCAGAGTTGGCGAACATGGAGTCACCAGCTGAGTTGTTGGATTTGATGGTTTGCACTACCAATCTATTAGATGACTGGAGTGATCTGGAGTTGAAGTGGGGATAGATGATGTTTTTCAGGGCAGGTGTATTATCTGGTTGGTTAAGAGCTTTGTGAGCCACAATGAGCAGATTATACTGAATCTGCCTGGGTAGCTCTAGCCATCCAAGATAATTTAGATTTTTACAATGATGCATTCTGTAGGGTAGACCAGTTGCAAATCTAGCGATGTTATTATAGCAGCTTGAGAGTTTGTTAAGATCTGTTTTATTTAGGTTGGCAAGTAAAGGGAGTGTAGAGAGTAGATGGGAGCGGGCAATGGAAGTCCTAGCATATGGGGTAAGGAATGGCTTTATCCTATATAGTAAGCCCAATTTTCTGTTAATGGTTTTGATTGTTTTGTTGACATGCACATCAAATGTAAGATTGTTATCTATAATAACTCCTAGCAATTTTGTATGGGCAACTGGAGAGATTATGGTACCATTATTAACCTTAATGGAGAGAGATAACGCTATGGATCTTTGAGTGGGTGTGAAAAGTAGAAGCTTTGTTTTATAAAGATTTAGAATCAGACAGGGAGTGGCAAGCCAGTTCTCTACTAGGTTAAATACTCTGAGTTATAGCTAGCGGCTCTGTTTGCGAGGTGTCAGTGCAGATCAACATTGAGTCGTCTGCGTATTGAATCCAGATGGCTTCAGGGATGACTGTGTGGAGGTCATTGATAAAAATGGAAAACAGAAGTGGTCCCAAGATAGACCACTGTGGAACACCTAGAGTGTTGGGTAGAAGGTTTGAGAGTTTGTTCTGCCATAAGATGGATTGTTGTCTATTGTGCAGGTAGGATTCAAACCATCAGAGAGAATGATTGCCTAGGGGCATTGTTGCCAGGGTGTTGATGAGAAGATGGTGGTTAACCATGTCAAAAGCCTTGGACAAGTCCAAAAAAAGGGCTGAAGATAACTTGTTGTTGTTCCTGTTATAGTTTATTGCATTAGAAAAGGAGAGGAGCGCTGTGGTGGTACTATGATATGGCCTGAAGCCATGCTGAGAGTTAGCCAGTAGGTTGTTTTGGGTTAGAAAGTACAGGAGTTGTTTATGGATGCATTTTTCCTTTATTTTTGCCAGAGGTTATAAGATGGCTATGGGTCTATAATTGGATAATTCAGTAGAGTTACCACCTTTATGGAGAGGTATGACACAAGATAATTTCCAGATAGAGGGGACTGAGGCTTCTGATATGGACCGATTAATTAGAATGGAAATGGGGTACATTATGGTATCAGCAGCTTTTTGCAAATATTCAGCTGGGAGAAGGTTTGCAACTAGGGTAGTAGGTTTTAATTTTTTGAGTATTGAATGAATGAAAGATGTAGAGACTGGTTGGAAGCTAAAGGAGGGCTGAGAGCTGGGTGTGCTATCCAGTGGCTTAGAGGAGTTATGGGGTATTTGGCTAGCAAGGGCTTGGATAGTTTCAGTAAAGAAATTATTAAAGGTGTTAGCAACATCCGCTGGCAGTTTAACAGTAGAGGCTGACGGAGGTGGAGTGGTGGTTTGACCTGGGTGCAGTAATTTATTTATCCCTGACATACAAAGCCATACAGCCAAAATAAAGCCATACATAGCTAAATGACCCATATATCCACTCATTTTCGATTCTTGTTTGATCTTTGATCTTTAACATAGATGGGGAAGGTCTTCTACACTAAAATGGGGACTTCCCTCTCCAAGGACTGCATACCTTCAAGTGGTCATAATACACTCATAAGCTTGTTGTTACTCTCCCTGAAAATTTTCAAAGAAGCATAAATCTGCTATGTTTTATAGATAGTAATAGCTTTCACAGTTTGAATGGCATATAACTGTTGGCCCAAATGATAAATAAATTGCAAGTGTGATTCTCACAATGGAAAATAGTGCTGTAATTTTTTAGCCTTGCTGTGACTCCTGGGTTCTGGCATCACAATGTCACAGTCATTCTCCAACACTTGTAGAACCTTGAACCCTTCATAGGCATTCTTAGTCCACTGTCTCTAAAGGAGTATGAATACATCCTCCATGGAGTCTATGAAGATACAGAGAAATGTTGCCATGAATTTTTTTTCCTGCCCTTGTCACAACAAGGTGCAACTAGTCCATTACTGTTCATGGAAATATCACCATTCATTGCTCCTTCAGTGCTGCCTTTGATATGGAGCAAGCAGATAAACCCACAGACTGATATATAGCCAGTTTTTGTTGGCCTGAGTCCAGTGCTCCCTGATGATGTGAGAAGGCCTCTTTATTATTCAAAGTCAGACTCCACACTGTATGAGAATGCAGTTAGCCCAAGCACCCCAAATTCCAGAAATTTCTAATGGCCAGGACATATTTGTTGCTTCCTTGACTGGCAGAGGTTAGTAGATCAGGAAGGGGCTATCCTCATTTGTACATTATGCAGTATTAGCCTATTCTCAGTTAGCAAAGACTTAATTAGCACAGCCTTCTTGTCCCTGTAATTCATAAATTTCATCATGAAATGCCATAAATTTGATTTGCTAGAAAAAAAAAATGATATATTACTATACTGTATTAATATAGCTGAATAGTTAATGACTATTTTCATTGCCATAAAAACTGTGCCATTTGTCAGAGATGTTTATATTCTATTAATAAGTGGTCAGACTGCATAACTGCTTTGTTTTACAGTGTGAATCTACCTTTGTCTGTTACCAGCAATCAAGGCCTTCATGAAAATGAACAATGTCGAATCATAATATTCTTTGTTACATGATTTCCTGTTTCAGTTAAGCAGTGAAAGGTTAACCATGTACAAAGACAGGGACAGTCTAAAGAAAACATTGTAAATGTAGCAGAGTGCAACAGCAGAGGAATCAGGAAAAATCATAACACTGGGCACTCATGAATGCCAGCACCAAATAGAAAGAAGGTAAAACCTAAGATAACTATGTTGATAGTCTTTACTGAAAACAGATACTTTCGTCTTGGAGCAGTCCTATCTGCTTCCCTTATTTGTTGTAACATAACAAAATTGTTCTTCTCCGAGATTTAGACAACAAGCCACATCTTCATCTGGCAATGAGTTAACAATAAGAGGAAATAGTATCACAGCTGTGTTAACCAATCCAGCCTTGGACACTTCATTTTGAAAGGCAGCAGGGAAGCTATGAGTCTGTTGTTGAGACTTTTTTCACATTTGCAGTGCCTAATGATACTGCTCAAATCAGAGCAAAGTGCATCCAGTGTTCCAACTGTTTATTTCTGGATCTTTTCCTTTATGAAATGTTGGAAGGATGCATAGCACAGGGCTGGCCTTAGCTGAAGTGGCACTCTAGGAGAGGGGATCCATGATACCTCCACATATCACGCAGTGCCTCTCTGCCCCCCAGCCACCACCACCACTACCATCATCTTGGCCTAACGCACACCACCCAGATTACAATTTTCTTCTTTTTTATTTTCAGTTTGTCTTACTCTTCCATTTTTTTTCTTGCTTTCATTCATTCATTCAACTAGGTAAGACTGTACTCTGATAACTATGGTGTAAATTACTGCATTAAGCCTGGGGGTCTTAGACACTCTTAGGTGCATTTCATTTTTTTTTTCTTACAACTTTTTCAACCAATGATGGCCTGAACAATAATTTTGATTAAGGAAAGAAATTTAGTACCACTGTTCAACTTTCCTTTCTTCCTGCATCCTTTTAACACACTCTGTAACTGACCAAGACTGCACTATAATAACAGTACATTAATTTGGGAGTCTGGCATTCACTAGGCCTCCAGAAGGTATTTTAGATCTTAATTCCAATCTTTTGATCCAATGATGATCCAAACAAAAAGGACAGTTAAAGAAAGAAGGTCAGTCTTATTCTTGAATTTTATTTTTTTCCTAAATCCTTTCACCATACACTAACTAACTAGGACTTTACTTGAAGCAAATAGATGCATTAATCTGGGAATCTATGGGCTCTAGGCCAGCAGAAGTCATGTCAATTCTAGATACTTTGGGGTGCATTTGGGAGGGTTTCTTTTCCAACCTTTTGATGCAATAATGGCCCTAATAAAAATCATGATTACGGAAAAACCTTCAGTGTTATTCTTCGACACTAGTTTATTGGTTTATCTTGCATCATTTCAAAAGACCCTAGCTGGTCTAGAATACACTTGGAGGAAATATCTGCGTTAATTTGGGGATTTGGGGACCTTGAAGCTATGAAGGTTCTAAATGCACTGACATGCTTTTTAGAATTGTTTTTTTCTACCTTTTGATTCAATGATGACCTAAACAAAAATTTATAAGAAAAGAAACTCAGTATATAGATAGAAAGATAGCTGTAGCTATCTATACCTATCTATCTACATATATATGCATTACAAGGAAGAAGTAAGTTGTATTCAAGGCTTAATGCTCAAGTTCAGAATAAACTAAGGAGGCAAAACATAAATCATATCTGGGAACAGTACATACCTAGCCCCCTCTCAAAAAAGCCACCCTCTGTGTATTCCCTCTGATGTTAGAATGGATTGAAAGTGAATGTACAAATTGTCAGCAGCCATATACATTTTGAGATGCTAGTGTTAGGCATATACAGAGCATGCCTCCTCACCTTACATCCAAAAAACATCCAGCATCTGTGTATCTCTTTGTTAGACAGGGAGAAAACTGAAAAAAAATACAACATAAAATATTTCAGCCTGTTGCTGTCAGACATATTTAAGATGCATGCATCCTTACACTCCCACAAAGGATAAACTCCTGTATATGTATCTGATGTTTCCATATAGTGACTGCTTAAACACATACCAAGGGCTCCATTACATAAAAGCAGACAGCTCAAACCCCCCACTCAGCAGTCATGGCTACTTCTGTGTACATTTCAGATGACTGTGACAAAAATGAGGCCATGTATTGTATTTCAGCTCTGTGAACTTCCACACAGAAAGTAACCACACATTAATGTACTCCCAGTAGCTTCACCTTCACACAAATCATGTTAGTGTTGTAAATGCACAATAGCTCTGTAATGATAAACAGAGACTACTTAAACTGAGATAAAAACCAAGAGGATCAGTTATTTTCAAGACGTAACTCCCAGCCACACCCAGTAGGTGTAGCTAAATTGACATCCATGCATTTTTTTTTCAGAATGGTTCCATGGAAACAGTAGCCACATATTAAAGTATTCAAAGTTGTTTCATATAAATGATAGTAATCCTGCAAATGGAAATTAGTCCTGCAAAATTAGATAGTGACTGTTTAAACTAGGAAAACAAGAGGGTCATTTATGAAAGCTGTGCAATTTAATCAGCAAAACTTACTCTAAACGCCCACATGGTGCACAGTAGCAACCCCTTACCCTGCCCTCTAGTCAGTAATGCTCTCCACTATGTTTGTGTAAAGACCGGAGGTATAACATTAATTGGGGGCTGCCTCCTTCCTGTACCCTCCACCATAGGACTACAATGTTCTTAAAAGTGTTTTAATAACAGCTGATTTTGTATATAAGATGGGGGTCCAGGAAGCAGCAGCCCCTTGCTGCATATAGGCATTCATCTCCCATTATCAAAAATTCAAAGCCACACCCAAACCTGTGAGATAATGGTGTGGGGTGTCTAAAGTAAGTTACACCTTATATTCAGTATTGTTCCTTGGAAACAATAGCCACACATTAACATATTCCAAGTTGCCTCACATAAATCACAGTAATCCTGTGAATGCAAATTATTGCTGCAAAGTCAGCTAGTCACTGGTAAAACTGAGAAAATGAGATACTCGGTTACTTTTTTACAGACAGCTCCGCTCTCAACAGTTATGGATAAAAATGACAGCTGTGCATTGTATTTCAACTTTCTTCATGGAAAAAACAGTCATACATCATATTATTCAAAGTTGCTTCACATAAATTGCACTAATCCTGCAAATTGCACACTAAACCTGCAAAGAATAAATAGTGATTTTTAAAATGAGAAAACAAAAAGGCCACAGTTACAAGATAGTCGTTTATCTTCTACAGACAAAGTCCACCCCCAACTATTACTTGTATCTACAAATGACAGCCACACATTAAGGTTTCACACAAATTAAATTAATCCTGCAAAATCAGAATAATGAACAAAGAACAGCCATTAGTCATATTTCCCCACCTTCAAGTCAGCAATATTTATATGATACTTAAATTCACTTAGTAGAACAACAGGTTTTGCATCAGCAGATATTTTCTGAGGAAAACAAAGCAAGGAACTTCAATGTCTGGCATTTTTAAGTAACTGTAATCCTCAATGGGAGGGACAGTAGAAGTATGTTAGGGAACATCTGGCACATCTATCCGAGAGATCTTGAGTTCTAACAGTAGCAGTATTAAAAAAAAAAATAAAATAAAACTTACCTCATGTTGTTGTCAAATTTATATTAGCACAGGACTTCTTCCTCTGACTCCCCCCACCACCATCACACATACAATTTACCTGATTCTTTGTCAAGGTAGATTATGGGTCAGATGGACAGGTGTTCAACAAATCTACAGAACTTCCTCCTCAGGGCACTGCCCTTGGTGCTCTAAAACCTAAAACCAACCATTATTAGAGGAGTATGAGTTTTGTCCAAGGTGGAGACATAGCTGGCCTATGCCTAAGGCCTGCCATGAGTGATAATGGTGAAAAATCATTGTCAACTATCCACTTCCATATAGCTTTGAGCATAAGCAATTCTCATATTCATCCACATTTTTGGTAATTGCACCTTCCTGGTCTTTCATAGACTGCATAAGAGAATGTTTCTCACAAACGGGTTATTTGTGATAGCTAATGTCTCACTATATATTCTCTGGCAATGTCTCCTAGGCAAAGATCTGCAGATCTGTTTTTTTTTTTTAATATCTAAAAGAACATCTGATAACATTCATTATGTTCCCAAACACTGGTTGTGTACATCTCATCTACTTTTCACCCACTTGCATATTACTAATAACTTCAAATGCCACTGGTTTATAATAGCTGCTGTACTTCTTCAAGAATATAATATACTATGCCAGACTTTGATGTTGAAAATTGGATAGCAAATTGCTTTGAAGTGCTGTGACACTGTTGGCAATTACACAACATATATGCATATTGTGCTTTTTCTTTAACTTGTAAACATTGAGTTACAAGTCTGCAAAGAAGCAACTTGTCAAGCACAACTCAATGAAGTTAGCCACCCTGATCACTGCTATTCAGTTTCTAAGTGAGCACTAAGTAATTATTTTGTTTTGAGAGATTTTGACCTACTTTCTGTCTGTACAATCATGGAATTGGAAAATATAACTTCACAGGGGGTATAAGGGGTTTGACCCACCCCCAGCATGGTAAACATACATTAACATTGTGGTTATGTAGAGTAGTAATTTATTTTATTTATGTATTTATGTGTTTTTGTTTATTGATTAATTAATTAATTAATTAATTAATTAATTAATCCTGGAGTAAGTGAGCATTTCAGTAGGAAATTTATCAGAGTTAATATCCCAGATTAGAAAACATATACAATTCAGTGTCAGTGAAGCAACAGGTTGTGCACCAGCCTTTGGTGCAGATGGTGGTGGGTTCTGTTCACACAACAGGTAAGTTGACTGCTGATACAGCAGCACGGTAAAAGGTAGGTGACCTCTCCTGAGTGTGCTGTCCTTCAGATGGGACTTTAAACCAAGACCCATCTGCTTGAGTCGCTGGTAGCTCAACTGGATTCAAAAGCTTCCATGGCACTTATGTAAAAGAGTTGGGGTCTTTTATTTCACACAAAATAAAAAACACATTATTTACATATTTAGTAACTGTATGGGTATGTATTTCTATGTTTTGTTATTTATCACTTTTCTTATAAGATCTTCATTGTTATTCTTTCATAATTTACCCCACTCCTTCATTCACATCCATAATCTAATTTTTCACAATATATCTGTCAAAATCAATTTTCCATTAAACACAGTTTTATTCAGTAATAATCCATATTACATAAAATAAATTATCTACATTTTCAGCATACTATTTCTTCTTGGTCTTGTATTACCCATGCATAATCATATTCATATCTATATCATTTACATTGTTAGTATTTTCAAAACAATTTTCTTCACACAACTTTTTTTTGTCTCTTCTTTCGCACAAAATAAACCTCTCTTTCAAATTTCTTTTTACGTGTCATATTCCCCTTTATTAGTTACTTCCCTATTACTAGTCTCCATAGGAAATCCTGGCACTCTTCTATCTTGGTACACCACTTTTTCCTGATTTTAATGACTGTTCTCCGGGTAAATTTTCCAATGGATTTGCATACTAATATTGTTTCATCACATTATTACACCATGTTCTTCTATATTTCTCTGTATTTTCAATTTTTATTTTCCATTTTAGTAATTTTTCACAAATTTTAATTTCTTCATTAATATATTATTTTCCTGTTTTTCTTGTTGTAATCATCTCCCAGAACATTTTGTTCTTATATTTAAACATTTCTCATTTTCGTCCTTGACACACTTTAATATTCTATGCAAGTTTAAAGAAGCAGAATAAACTAGATTTAGTGATCCCAATCGTCATTCATTGACACTCCTATACTACACCTTTCTTTTCACTGGGTATAATATTGGACCCTTTATGAAGGAAAACACCAACGCATCATTTCCTTTTTTGTATTATGTTCCCTTTAATACAGAATTCAACAGATAAACTATTTTTTTTTCTGAATACTAATCTATACATCCTCCAAAGAAGACATACATTTTCATTTCTTTTATCAAATCGTCTAATTGCATTATAACTACATATTTTTTTCCAAATGTTATCCCTAGCAAAGACATTTCAGTCACTAAAAAATGCATGCCCACAGTTTTCACCACAACACCCAAATCCTTATTTTTTGTCTTTGTTCAAGTTCATTCTCATTTTCTTTAAACATCCATTCAGACAAACCAGCACTTACCTCATCCATATTTTGTTCTTAGCAATTGCAACTATATCATCTGTGAATGTCTAAACTATTGGAATCATGACCTCATTTGCCTCTCATATTATTCTTTCATTTTGTAAGCTACTTTATTCACTAATGAATTCAATACTAATGCAAACAATATTCCACTCTTGGGACATCCTTGTCTTATATCCTACTTAATGCATATTTCTTAATATATCCACCCTTGCATTTGCACTCTCACTTGATTATTTTGATATGCTAATACGCACACACACACACACACATACACACACACACACACACACACACACACACACACACACACACACACACACACTTAATTCTATTATCTATCCATACTTTTCCTTAACATCCGACAAAGCATCATATCCTACTGTAGCAAATGCCTTGCTAATATCACCCACCAAAAGTTACACATCCTCCTTTTTACTTAAAATATCATATAGAATTTCATGTCTATATCATAAGATCAGCATCCGAAAATGTCGACTCACCTTTCATCGACACAGAAATGTTGAAATCCAAGTTTGTCAAACAGCCAAATCACTAATTACGAAAGAAATCAGAATGCCAACAAACAGTACCACATAAAAATACACCGACTAACTAAATATTCTAACTCTGAGACAGCACTACAGTTGAGGAAAGGGCAGGCGTAACAGAATGGCCAACCGATTTCTTTCCCTTGGAAAGAAATAGGTGATTTGGCCATTTGATAAACTGGGAGTTCAACATTTCCGTGTCGACAAAGATGAGTCAACATTTTCAGATGTAAACTCACCTGATATAGACCCAGAATTTCTCTCACAACCCTTCCCTTTTATACCATATATACCTTCTTCTATAATATCCCTCATCCTTCCTTCCATTCTCCTCTGTATTATTCTAATAAAAACTTGTAATCTGTTTTATTTAGTGTGATGGGTTTCCAATTTTTATTTTCATTCTTCTCATCTTTTTTCCATATAAATTGTAATAACCCACGATATAACTCTTCCTTCAGTTGTTCATTCAGTACATTTACAGAATGCTGTCTTTGCCACTGCACTAATTTCTTGTATTTTCCATACCCCATACCATCTGGGTTTGATACTGAATAAACATTTACTTTCATAAAGACTTAATCCAATTTATTAACAGTAGATTTCTTTTTCAAATTTCTCTTTAACTCATTCTGGAATGTCTTTACCTTCCATTTTCTCTTATTTTTCTATTTTTACTCTTATACATATTTTTTTCTGCATGCTGTACTACATTACTCATACATTGCTTTTGTGTTCTTTTTAACTCTCCTTTTACAATTTTCAATCCCCTCATTATACTAATATATTTCTTTACGATTTTACCTAAATATGCAGATACCTCCGCCTTTCTCAAAATATTTCTCTCCAAACAGTAATGGCTTATTTTTTTCTTGATTTCTATTATATATTTTCCCAGTTTACTACCAAAAGACAGAGTGATGGTTAGGCGAACATGGGAATGTGAACGTTAGTTGGCCGATACCATATTGCCAACCATCAATTCTGTGAGTTTCCTGTTCAGCAAATGCAACTGTGCATTTGCACATTTGTGGGTGATGTTTCTTATTGAGATTGTGGGATACTGCAGATTGGGAAATGTATCCTTTTCTGCACTGTAGTGTGATCTTGGTGTCAGAATATATAAGTTTCGGGAGGTGTGAGGGGTGCACTCCCCACAGGGGGTGTGCAGGGGGCTTTCCCCCAGCAAAAGCATTACTGTCAGCACAAATGCGAAGAAGAAAAGTGAGAGGTACACTGTAGTCAAGAATATAACCTCAACATTAGGAACTGCTTCTTCTAACATACTGATTCTGAGTGTATGTATATATTGGTTCTAAATATGGGCAGTTGGATGTTTTTGTACATTTTTGGGTTTAGAGTCAAGAGCACTTGACTGATACACACTCCATTTGGCACCACTGTTACATTCAGCATTATAACCTATTAATATTCTGAACGTTGCTGTTGTTAGCCACGAAAGTGATAAGTTTACATTGTGAACATCAACATTTTAATAGTAAACCTATTTTTCCATATCAAAATACTCTCTTCTGTTATTCTTTACATTTTCCAGTGCATTTCTATGCATTTTACAATAGTTCAGTTTCTCTTCTTTTCTTACTTTATCATGCCGTTGGGGAAAAACACCTTTTATACTTCTTTATAAATTCACCCCCTATTCAGACCAGTTTTTAAAGAAGTCCTTCATGATTATACAATCCTTCTATAACTGCAATATGTACTGTACTCTATCATCTCTTCTTTTTATTCCCTTTCCCGGTTTAATGTTGTGCTGTACTCTGTCATCTCTTCTTTTTATTCCCTTTCCTGGTTTAATGTTGTGCTATACTCTGTCATCTCTTCTTTTTATTCCCTTTCCTGGTTTAATGTTGTGCTGTACTCTGTCATCTCTTCTTTTTATTCCCTTTCCTGGTTTAATGGTGTACTGTACTCTGTCATCCCTTCTTTTTATTCCCGTTCCTGATTTAATGTTGTACAGTACTCTGTCGTCGCTTCTTTTTATTCCCTTTCCTGATTTAATGTTGTGCTGTACTCTGTCATCCCTTCTTTTTATTCCCTTTCCTGGTTTAATGTTGTACTGTACTCTGTCATCGCTTCTTTTTATTCCCATTCCTGGTTTAATGTTGTACTGTGTTTAATGTTGTACTGTACTCTGTCATCGCTTCTTTTTATTCCCATTCCTGGTTTAATGTTGTACTGTACTCTGTCATCGCTTCTTTTTATTCCCGTTCTTGGTTTAATGTTGTACTGTACTCTGTCATCTCTTCTTTTTATTCCCTTTCCTGCTTTAATGTTTTCCTTTTCTTCCATCGGCCCCATTCATATTTCTAAATGGTCTGAAAAATCCACCACAAATGTATTACCATCTGCTTCCCCCAAACTTTCTGATAATACAAAATATTCAATTTCATATCCAAGTGCCCTTTGCCTTTTGTTGCACAGTTGACCACATTTTATCACTCCCTGTATGTTTTACATCTTTCCCTCTCTTTTTACATGTTTCCCTTAAGTTACTATTAAAGTCCCCTGCAATTATAATGTCCATGTTAACTACCACATAGTCTAATATTAGGTGAAACCGATTATTTATTTCCTTGGAAGTTATATATACATATAATGCTATAATTCTGTAAACACGTCTCCAGCTCACATTCACAATCATTAACCTTCCCATTCTTACCAATATT
The DNA here is from genome assembly GCF_019279795.1 of Protopterus annectens. NCBI lineage: Eukaryota > Metazoa > Chordata > Ceratodontiformes > Protopteridae > Protopterus > Protopterus annectens. The sequence goes on from NC_056735.1 coordinate 217,109,983, forward strand.
ATGTCTAGCCACTCCAGAATAATGTTCACTTCCTAAGCTGCATATCATATTTCCACCCCACAATTTTCTGTTTGCAGTCTTTCTTCACTTGTTAGGAATCTTATATCCTCTAAAAGAATTACATCCATACCACATTTAGCACATCTTTCCAGTAGCTCTATCCTCCTTACAATGTTAATAATACTGGTCACATTTACTGAAAGTACTGTAAAGATGCTTCTTTTCATTCTGTTAAAGTTTAGGGGAAATATTTTTGAATTTAGTTGTCTTACTTTTATTTTTTCACAAACTGAATTTTTTATCATGGGTTTATGGGCAAATAATCCTTTATCCTAAGAATTAGATAGTTTCATTGGCTAGAAATTTAAAAAAAATCACTATTATTATTGCCTTCCCCTGACCTCTCTTCCTGCATGCACTCTCTCTCTGTCTCTCTTCTCATTTCCCCTCCATATTTTGTATTCTTCATTTTCTTCTTCACCTACTATACTCTGTCACTCAGTCCCTTGTTGATCTCCCAAATGTATGTTTTTTTTCCGTTCCCCATATTTTTCATTATTTATTGTCTGCTCTTGACAAAATGTGCAAAAGTATACCTTTTTTACATAACCTGTGGACAGGAACACACCATCTTGCTGTATGTCCTTTCTCTTCACATTGGTTACATTATACCTTGTAATACTTGTGATGACCCACCACTGGCCCGATAATCAGGGAGCCTCAATCCTCATCAGTGGCAACAGTGGGAGATGTGCAAACTGAGAGGCTGGCAAGTACACACACACACACACACACACACACACACACACACACACACACACACACACACACACACACACACACACACACACACACACTAAAGTGCAATTTCCCTTAAGAACACACAGACACCACAGTCAGTCTGGGGATTGTTATTCCCTCTTTCTCCAGATCCCCAATAAATCTTCCCACTGGCACAGCTATAAAGTTGAGATCTTAGCTGAATGGTCAAGCCAAGACCTCCAGCACCCTCTCTGCCCAACCAGTGCTACGTGTGCCTTCTGAAGTAGCAGAAACACACACTCCTTGAGATTTGGTTTATACACAAACACACACACACACACACACACACACACACACACACACACACACACACACACACACACACACACACACCTGGGAAAGGCTGGCACAGGTCTACAAGCTATGCTCCCATTTGCCCAGACTTTAAGGTAATTTTCACTGCCACCAGCCAAAACATATCAGATACTTTATGGCCCTTAGCAAAGGGTGTCCAATCTTACTGTGTAATGTTATTATTAATCCAAATTGTAGTTTGACCAAGAGCAAGGCTATTAGGAGTGGCCTACACAGTGTCACCAAATAGATATGCAAGTACTCTAAGAGCTTAAATATGTCTCACAAATATCAGCTACACAGATAGGTTTAAATAAATGTAATAATAAATACTAAAATAACAAAAAAATACCTAGTAAATCATCACAACAACTTCACAGTTGAAAATCATGGGAAATATTTAAAACAACATTGCAGGACAGTCTTAAATAAACAAAGAAAACATCTAAACAATAGCTCACAACTTTCCTAACTGTATCTAAGAGAAATTACTGTACCCTAGTTAACTTACTTCCAGAGCCAGGCAAGACAGATGTGGTGAGTAGCTTTTCCAGCTGATGCTGTCAGGTCAGACAAAATACAAAATGTCCACTCTGTCTCTCAGACAGTTCTTAAATTAATATCTCAAATATTGTTCCTGGGATGATTGCAGGATGACATCACTTTTATCATCTGACTATCCCAGGTAAAAAAAAAACATTGCTAGAAACTTCCAGCATTTAGCATCTCCCTGTCAAAAATACATATCACTCAGATCTTTGCAGCTGCTAGAAGACATAAAAAAATTAAATATTTACAAGACAATGCAGAAGGCTCCCTAATTTTAGACATCCTGTCCCCTCGCTGCATTAAAACCATATTTTTTATTACGTGGTTATAAAACAATTTAATTTCAACGATTTTTTTCTGAAGTTTTGTAAGTAAGCCTTCTATGTGCCAGTTTCCACTGTTAAAACATATACATTTACACAGTTACAACAGTTTATATGCATTTCTGTTCTTTTCCAGTAGGATACATTGTGGGTACATCTTTAAGCTCAGTACTGTACTAACCTTTTCACACATACTTATGTACCAGCAGTTTGATAAACACATAACATGCAGTTCTAATACATTTGTAACACAGGCATATGAATCATGTTGACATTCACAAATGACACATAACCATTTACAAAATCCAAGACAGCTGTGCTGGCAGTATCTCCCTATGTCACACTTCTACATAAATCATATTAATATTCACAAATGACATATAATTATTTACAAAATTCCAAATGGGTGGGTTGGCAGTATCTCTCTTTGTCACAATACTAATTAATTAAATGAGAAAAGTCCCCACAAAAAAAAAACATGATTTAGGCCAGACAGCATATCTAAATGTCCATCTATGTCCAGCAACAAAAATAACACTTATCAAGTGTGTTTCACCACTTTTTTCATATTTTAAAACACCCTTCAACCTCTATCCACTTTCCATAAATTTCTGTCATATCTTAACTTTCACAATATTGTCAACAATTTCACATAGACTTTGCAAGTATTTTTAACAGCATCCTCTTCCAGTTCTTCAGTTTTAAACTGCAAAGTAACATATTTTTAACATTTAATGACACATATTTTCTGCTACCAGAAAACAAATAAGTGTCTTGCAGATAGATGTCCTTTGTGTTACACAATTCCAGAAATGTCATTATTATTATATCAGTTTCAAATTTTAAGTCACAAGAAGTATGTGTCCCAATATGTATAAAAGACCACATTTCTTGAGATTTAAAACCCAGAGCAGTTATCAAATTGTAATATCAGTCTATTAGTGTCATTTGTTTTCTTATTCTCACAGTTGGTCTTCCCTTCTTTTTTTTTAAACAGTTTTGCTGCTGTCCTTTATTGCCTACTGTCACTGCTGCATACATTTTAACTGCTGCATTCTTTGCTGCTACATCACCTGGTTCCTTTTCCACATTACCATCCTCAGTACTTTAAAAAAGGTAACTGCCATCTCACCTCATGAAAGAGCAAAACTGTAAGGTGGACCATCCTGCTTGGTTATTTTTAAAAGAACATCATCTGCAAGCACTTCTAATGCCACTTCTATCTGCACTATTTTAAACGCCTTGCTTACTTTCTTCTCCATGTAGATATCTAAACGCTGCTCATTTATAATCACATAGGAATCTTTATTTATATTCTGTAGCTCCATATTGAACAATTCTTCAAATTCTCACTTTCCACCTCCAAATTCTCCATAGTTTTTTCTCCTCCTCCATGCTGCTACTTCCTTTGGCCTGCCTCCAGCACCATCTAGCATCTCCAAGGACTAAGGGAAGTTCTCTGATGCAATGGCCAAATTTCCCCCAGTAGTATAAATACCATCTCAGGGATCCCCTGAAATGAGACTACTAGCTTAGTGGGACTAACCAAATCAAAAAAGGATAAGTACATTTGGTTGGATACATATGAGCATTCTCCAATGACTTCACAACTGAAAAGCATCATTACTAATAAGACATTTTTGCTGCAGTTAATATCTAATATATAAAAGCATATAGTTGCTTCTAATACTCCATGCTCTGCTGTATGTTATTTATTGTACAGAAAATGCTAGAGTAATGTGCATAACTACTAGCCTACAAGATTCCTGCACCTTCTTCCAAATAGCATTTTTTTTATTATTCTTGATTAATAGTTCTATGCAGAAAAAAAACACTTGGATGATGCAGTGTACAAAAGTGTTTGTGAATGTGTAATGTATACTCTAGACTAACCATATGTAAAACATAAAATAATCTTGTTTTAGTACTTACACATTGCTTATAATATTTCTTATGATGGTTTAAATGAAGATGTGCATTCTTTCTTGTCAGAAAAGGAATACATTAATGTGTGTCATGCCTTAGATAAAGTGAAAAAAAAGAACATGTTGTACTTAGGTGAAAAAAAAACTTTACTTTTCTGACAAATGTTAAAATGAGGATGAGGAATAATAGTCTAGAGAAAGAATGAGGAGTACAGAGAGTATTGGGACATTACTGGTGTTTGACAACTCTTATTGCATTCTGAAACTGTACTAAGACCTACATTATGATTACCTTTTACAAATGACATCTATCCATTGTTTAGATCTTATCTTTGAAGCTAATATCTTATAATTTTGTACTCAAGTGAATATGTATAAGGGTATGCATATATATCTGCAGACATGCCCACACAGACATACATGCAGTTGGTATACCTTTTAAACTCAAAAATAGTGTATGCCATATTATTCAAATTTCACATTATAATTATTTGCTACGTATAACATTTGTTAATTCTCAAAGATATACATTGTATATCCTTGGCAGCTTGTTTTTTCTTGCAATTTTTACTGAGTGGTTTGTCAGTGTGGCCTTTTTACACTTTTGTTTGAATGTTAGTTGGGATATTTTGCAGGCAACTTAATCTTTATGGGTATCAGCTGCGTTTAAAGACCCTGCATTTTTGAAGTATAGCCAAAATATCCACTTAAGCTGTGCTAATGAGGTCAATAAAAAGACCAAAACATGCATGTCCATAGCTAGTGGGGTTTGGTTTTATTGGCCTGAATGTAACCATAAAGACATGTTGTTGTTTGTCTTTCAGCTTTTTCCCGGTAAGGGGTCGCCACAGCGGAACTTCAGTCCGCTAATGATTGGCAGTAGATATTTTTTTTTTACGAAACGCCGAGGTGCAAGCTCAACTCCCAACCTTCAACAAAGGCACACCCATTTACACACGCATATCTTTTGAATGCTACCCAACCGCGGGGAGGACATGCAGACTCCACACAGAAGGCACGCCAAGCCGAGAATCGAATGGGAGAACCTCTTGCTGTGAGGTAACAATGCTACCGCCGTACCACCGCGGCATACCAGACATAAAAAGTTAATTAAAAAGTTGTGGACATTCAGAAACCATGTAGCTGAAAGACTTGATGTCTTAAAGAGGTCATTTTCCTATAGCCTGTACTATAGGAGGTTTAAGGTATCATACAGTGAAAACATTAGCTTAGCAACATGTTTTTTTTTGCAGTTTTTACTGAGTGGTTTCTCTGTGTGACCATCTTACCCTTTGGTTTGGATGTTATACACACATGCATACATACACACACATACACACACACACATACATACATACATACATACATACACGCAAACAAGCACACACATGCTTTGTATGTCTTCAATGATATATGTCAAAATACATACATTAAGCATCAGAATATTTTTTGTTTGAAATTATTGGCATCTGTTTCTAAAATGTTGTAGAGAACAATTCTAAAGGTCATTTTTACCTGTGTAATTTGCATTCTGATTTGTCATTTCTGAAAATGCTGTAATCTATTTAGAGCTTTATGAATCACTCACTGTGTTTCCATGGCAATTCTCATTCATTAAACACAGGAACGTAAGGTTTTATAAGACCCTAAAACTAGCTGGAGAGCATATGGCATGCTCTCTACTATGCTAATATAGAGAAAGTTCCCTGTAGCTTAGTCAAAAGCAGAAATTCAATTACACTTGCCCCACTAAAGCAGAAGATTATATGGATATGTTTGGCAAAATGTAAATATATGTAATAATAATAATAATAATACTTTAGTTCACACGTATTAGTATTCATCAGCACGTCTTCTGTTGTGAGACATGACAGCTTGGACATATAGCACAGAATACACTTTTTTAAATCATCATCATCAACCCCTTTTTTTAAATGTTTCTACATTGGGCCTGTGTGTGTGTGGATGTCACACCAACCATCACCACCTCTCAATTCATTGCCACTATTCTAACTTATTCAGCCATAATGCCTGACTATCTCAGGTCTTCCTCCTATACAGTCCATCAACTTCTTTGCTAAACATCCTCATTTCCTCTTGATTTCCTCATGTCTCTCCCAAATCTTCTCCAAATTGTCTTCTGCTTTGCTGTACATGTGAATGTAACACATCAATCTATTCTCCTTGACCTGCTCTGCAAATAGAACTACCTTGGCTTCTGTTATGATGTCCTCATCTCTTCATCTGCCCCATTGTGTGCATCCAACCACCCATCTCAGGCACTTCATCTCTATCACCTAGTTTCTTCAACTTTTCTATCTTCACTGCTCAGGTTTCTCTGCCTTACAGAAGTGACTTTTTACTTCTTAAGTCCTTTTTTAGTTTATTCATCTCATTAAAGCCAAACTTCAGTATTTGTAGACAAAAAGCAAAAAAGCTGTGGACACTTAGAAGTCATGTAGTGGAACCACTGGTATGGGCTTATGGAGGCATTAGCATAGAAAGGGCATGGGACTCTATTAAAGGAGGTTTAAGGCATTACACAGTGAAGACTAGCTTTGACATGTCTTTCTTGTAGCTTTAATAAATGGTTTGTCTTTATGACTTTTTTACCCTTTGGTGTGAATTTTCAGCTACTTCTAATTTTCTCCATTTGCTGCATTGACGACTGTCTTGTCTCTATTTACTTCCTTCCCATGTGCCATCAGTTTTGCATTCCATTATCCAGTCATTACTGAAGGTCCTGTTCAGAGTCTGCTAGCAGTGTTACATTGTCTGTATACAGCAGCTCTGCTGATATTCTCTCTCTGACATGTTTGCTAATATAGTCCATCACAAATATAAACAGTGCTGGGCTCAGGTCTGAAATCTGATGTACAACCCGCTCCAAATGAGAAAATATCTGTGAGTCTGAACACTATTTAAACTTGTCTCAGTGAGTCCTTGCACATTGCCTGCACTGATTCTACCAATGTTTTAAGGACTTCAAACGATCATAATACTGTCCAGATCAGCTTTCTAAGGACCTTGTCATATTAATATTAGGCTGCTCATCCTGCCAATTACCCCAAGGGAAAATCAAACCCTGCAACTTGTGCCTATAAAATGAGCACCTTAACCACTATGCCGACCTCCCACCCTTAACAAATAGGTTCATAGATTTAAGCCTAACAAATTATCCCATGTGAGAATCAAACCCTGCAACTTATGTTTGTAAGACAAATATCTTAACCATTATGCCAACCTTCCCCTCAAAACAAGCAGCTCGTTAACAGTGTCTTAATCCTCTAAGCCAATACTTTCTCCAACTCAAGAAACACCCAGATGGACTGATTCCAAATCTCCAGAGGCTTCTCCACTATCTGTATCACTGAAAAATGATGGTCATTACTATCAATACATAGTAATGTTTTAAAGACTAAGCAAAACACGAAGCAACTGTGAACCTTTGCTCTCAACTTTAACCTGTTTGCACTGTATTATGTAAGATCTTAAACATTTTTGTTGTGAAAACTGTAATCAATCTGTTTATATGTACCTGAATGTCTAAATGCTTTTCTCCCCGAGCCTCCATTGAAAACGGGTTATGTGACCCAGTCAGACTATCCCAGTTAACAAACGTCAAATAAATAAATACATTTGTACTGCACCCTGATCTGAATCTGAACTGCTCATCTGCCACCTTACTTTCTTCTACTCTGTACATTGATTTATCCATCACCATTTCCAGCACTTTCATGCAATTTGACAGAAGTGTGATACCTCTATACTGCCCCGGCTGTGAAATAGCACTATAAGGATTATAGTCATCTGGGCTATACTTTACTTTCCATACTACTATGAGTACCTTCAGGAGTCATTTCTCTCCTAATTCACCTAACAACTTGATCATATCTTGTGACCTCATTATGAGGTTACTGCTTTCCCTGACTTTATTTTCCTTACCTCTGTTCTTACTTCTTCTAGGGTGGTCTCCTGTTCTTCTTTCATTATAGGCTGTGCTGGGGCAGTACAGCTTTTGTGGAGTTTTCTTTATTCAAAAGCTGCTGGAAGTTCTCCTTTCATCTGTAATTGATGTCCTCTGGGCTGGTGAGCAGATTGTTGCTGCCATTCCTTAAGAATGGTGTCAGATGACCATCTTTTTTTATTTTTCTGTCTTTATTTTGCAAATTCACTGATTTTCTTACTGCCATATTTTAAGTCACTTACTAAAGTAGGTAGAGCTTCTTGGATGCCTAGATCTTTGTCACTGAAGCTACACTGTTAGCCTGTTTAGTAGCCAAACCCCAGTCCTTCTTTGCCGGGTCGTTCTTTTCTATCTCCCTCTTCTTTCTGCAGTGCATCTTTCTTTTGATAACATTTAGGACATCTGTATTACACCACCAGCTTCCCTCATGTGCTGTATTTCAATATCTGGCTTGGATGCATATCATTTCTATAGTATTCACACATGTTGTTTTCAGAGAGTGACATTTGTCTTCAAGCCCACCTACTTCCTCTTCTTCCTGTGGTACTAGAGATCTGACCATCTCCTTCAACTTCTCTGCTTTTGCACAATCCGTTTCCAAGTCTTCGACCTAGTCTATGTTGATCTTAGAGCCTTCTCTGACAACTGCTCTTAGTTGTTTGGGGCCACCAATGGTTTATACTGAGGACTGATTCTTTAACTAGGTATGATGTGCAATTTCTGATTTTACCCCTAAGCTCTTCCTTTACTAAAAGGAAGTGTACCTCAATTCCATGTTGATCATATTTGTTTGCAGTCTTGTGACTGTCTGTCTTGGTGTACCAAGTGTTGGCCACATTCACACCATTTACCAAGCATAAGTCTAGAACAGCCTCTCCTTCTTTATTCCTGTTGCCACAGTGATATCCTGTTCTGTCTGTCCCTGTATAAGCATTCTAGTCTCCCATTATCAGCACATACTCATGTTGTCCTACTTTTACTAGTAAATCCTGCAAATGTTTTCTGACCATCACTACCTTGCTGTGAGGTATAGGCTGGGATTATAAAGCTTGCCTGATCTTTACATTGGATTCTGGTTGCACTGAGTCTGTTACTAACACTGAAAACCTCCTATACTCCCTTCAGAAGAATTTCCTTTCTCTCATTGCCATTTCTAGACTGTCGTCCCCTTAAGTTGTACACTCTAGATCCCAAACCATGTGACTTGGCTGCACTGCCTTTTCACAATGTCTCCTAGACAACAGGATGTCCAGTTTCCTTCTCATCATGTTATCCACTTCCATGCTGTACCCTATCAGTGAATCTATTGTCAGGGTAGCAATCCTTCATTTCTTTTTGGCAGGTTGACTGGTTTTACATCCAGCTTTCACTCAACTGAGTGGTTAGCTGGATACTGGCTGGCCATTAGCTTACTGAACCAAGGCTGCTGGGCTTTATAGGTGGTACACACTAGCTGAAAGTACCATATAGACTCCTCCAGCATTAGCATAGATCACTGGCATTGGCTGGAATAGGCTGATCGCGCAATCTGCTAAGCACCAGGAAATACCCACGCCCATTTTTGTCTGCATTAGTCAACATGACCAAATAACCTAAAGCTAATTGTTCATACCATTTCATGGCTAGGTGGCTAGTCCTGGTATTTCTATATTATTCTTCAGTATGGTTATTAGTACATATCCCTATATGCAACATTATTATTATTATTATTATTAGTAGTAGTAGTCGTAATAATAATGATAATAATAATAAACTAAGACCATATTCACTGGACATCTGTGATTTTTCTTTTTTTTGTGCTGACTGATATATTTTATTTTTTTGTGGACTAATATTTCTAATGATTACCATTGTCATTTTATTTAAAAAGAATTCTGTGGCAATGCATCTGTATATTGATATTGGCTTGCAGATTATTCCTCTCCTCATAACCAAAACTGTAAAGTCATAAATGTTATCAGATCATTGTTGTCAAGTACAGTCATTCATAGCAATATATGTAATGTTGATTTGGGTACAGATGCATCACTGACGTTCTTTCTATGTATTGTGACAAAAGATTACACTTTGTATGACTAGAATAAGTGAAAGACAGTGAGTATAAGATAAGATGAGGTGTGACACTGTCCTTGTATAACCTAAACAAAAGCTCACCATGATTATCTGACATTGTCACATAAATGAAGAAAAACATCAGAAACATAACATCAGCGTGTTGGGAATATGCATTACATATATCCCGTTGCACCAAGTGATTGTACCTGTCAGTACTGGAAAAAAGAAAATGAAGGCAGAATGTTTCCAGTATATCCCAATGACCTTTAATGACCTATCGTTGCCACCGAGATTTGAAATGGGTCAGATGCAGAGGCTAATATGTTTGATAAGGTGGAAGAAGTTCTAATTATCTAACCATTAAGCAGCAGTCAGAGAAAGCCCTAGATCTTGGTGATTATCATTAACAACTATTAGATCTTGAAATTTAGCCAGTCATGCAATAACAAGAAAATGAAACAAATTTACAGTAGGGTCTGCCTTAGAAGTATAATGACCTTCCTGGTATCTATTCATGAATCTGGCACTGCGACAAAAAATGTTTGATGGTATAACACTATTTGTCCCCTGCCCTGTGTATGAATATATAGCTACATCAGAGATAGAGTACTCCAATGTGGTGTATCATTTCTACACTGACAAGCATTAAACACGTTCATGCAGATATAAAAGTCAAATTAATTCCCAACAATGGAAAGACTGTTTATGAAACATACAGATGTATTTCTCTCAACTTTCACACATTATGAGGTATGTCATTTATTTTGATCCTCAAAAACTTTCTGTATTGCAAGGGGCTGATCATTTCCCTTCTGATCAATGACATTTAGAAACATACATCATCTTTGATGCTATGGAACTAGCATTTAAAGCATTACTGCCCTTGATTTCACTCTGTGATGTATTTCTAGTGTCTAATGTTATCAGGTGTCATGCATTTTGCCCACCTTTGTATGTTGCATCATACATTTATTGAAGAAAGGTTGCAAGGTGTGAGCCCCACACAGTGTACTAATCCCACAAACAACAGAGAAGTATAAAAGCATGTGCTTACCACTGACACTGATAACTGATTTGATATGACCTATATTCTGACAAAGTCCTTCCTTACTTCCCTATCTTAGCAACGACAAAAAAAAAAATCAATTAGAATGTATTAAACACATGTAAGCTTGTTAGTGGTTACTGAAATTCCAGTGCACCATAATTAAAATGTCTTTTACAAGGCAGACATTGTTAGGAGGAAAGGATGTCATAGTTGCCAGTCTAGGTAAATGTCACCTAAAAATCAAGTGATAAAAAGTGCTCATAAATTGCAAAGGAAGATATTCGTTGTTCTTAGAGGTATCAAAATCTTCAGCGATCTGTTAGAATTGTAGTGAATTTAAAGCAGCCCTTTTTCTCTGTTCAGGCATCTTCTCCTTAAAAATATAATACAGTAAAATACATTATCATTACAAGCCATGGATGACTTTGAAAAGGATGTTCTTATATTCTTCATAAATTACATTATAAGCATTGCTTTTCAATATTGCACAAATTTAGTTTTTGTTCTAAAGACAAATAATGTGCCAAAACAGCTCACTTATAATCATAGTAAATGGCTGCACAGTCAATGGAAACATTTCTTAAAGTAATATGGTTGGAAAATTGGTTTTAAGTAGCATTTAGATGACTGAACTTTAGACTGCAGTTAGGTCGGCTAGCAGGAAATCCACTTTAGAAAATTAGAGGCTATGATGCCATTTACTGAGTCTGTCTGTAGCTTGAAGCATTGATAGATGCATTTTGTCATCATACCGAAGATCAGCAAAGACTGTTATTCACCAAGCAGAACGATTCTGAGACAAGAGGCTTCAAATTTTCTTGAAAAAGGATAATTGTGCTTCTTCACTGCAACATGAAATTCTCTTCACTAGGCAATCGCAAAACTGGTGGTGGCACTTTCAATTAAATTAGACAAACAATGACACAAGTGCATATCTATAAAGCGGATTCTATTTGTCTAACTCACTGTTATATTAAAAGGAAAAAGAAAATAAATATTCCATATGAAGTGGTGTCATCACTTTATGTAAAAAGATTTTATGATGTCCTCTCCATTGTTTTAGTAATCGGACTTGACTTGTTAGGCAGAAATAATTGTTTTAGTGAAGAATTGTAAGCCTGGGGTGATTAAGTGATTTGCTTTAAGGAGATGGGAAGACATTTAGGAAAGGATGAAGCAAACTCATGTCTGTTAGGTATAGCTAATATATGTGCATTGCATGGGGCACTATAATATTACACTCCAATATCAGTTAAAACACACCCTGGTTGAGCACTACTCTAGTGAAGACCCAGTCTTAACAAAACCTAGAATGGTGCTTAATAACAGTTAAGCATCACCTGCATGCTGTTAAGATCGTGTCTGCACTACGTACTAAAAGCTGACAGTGTCCGAACAGGGAACAGCAGCAGCAGAAGGCTTGATTTCAACTGCTTCTCTTACATAGGAAATATGTAAGGATACCTCCTGCTGTTTGTTCAACAGTGCTTCAAAAACAATGTTATTGTCTTTTAAAGCCAGCACAAAGCTTTGAGTTTTTTTTTTTTTTTTTTGTAGTAATTAGTAGTAGATGGAGCAGGTATAGCATCATGCAGTACAAAGAATTATGATTGGATCTTGCCACTCTCTGTGTGACACAGCAGTTTGGCAGGTGCACCAGTATATGGAAGGAAGGCCTGTAATGAGAAATCACAAATAAGATGGCAATCAGAACTTGAACAAAAAAAAAACATGAGTAATGAACAAAATGAAGCTGTGAAACTCTATGAGCTGTTCAGCCCAAACCTACACAATATATTTATCACATTTGTCAACACTGCATGCAGCTTGTGGATTTGAAAGGATCTAGAGGTCCTTGTTTAGCAACACAGCACTAAATAGGTGCTCTTGTGAAATACCCAGAATGCTTTGATGAGGGCTTAGGGAGAATTGAATGGAGCTGTGACATTTCATATTATACTTTATAACAAGGAACAAGTAATGCACTGTATTTGAACAAGAGAAGAAAAAATAAAAGACAAAATGGAGGCTAGTGGTAACAAAATAATAAAGTAAAAGAAAAGCTTCCAAAAAGGATGAAATAACTAAACGACGCACATTTTACTGAACACTTTGGACTTTCATCTTCCAAAACTAAAGGAGACTAACCACCCACATATCAAAAAATATATAAAATAATATTATTCTAAAAATCATTTCAAAAATATGAATGACCTATTCCTATGTATTTTAAGATGCATTTAATACTAATATTATTGCTTATTTCTTGTGAAACACTGGTATTTAAAAAACAACTGATTTATTTATTTTATTTTACATTTGGCAACCCTGAAAGTCCAACTGGACACAAGTCCTTTTTCAGAGGAGGCCCGGGAGAAAAGTTCCATGTTTATGAACAATAGTTATTACAATAAATGAAAGATACACAAAATTCATACACAGAAGTTAATATATACAATTCACAATTTAGGGAAAGTGTCATGCTATAGGAAGGGTTACAATAAAATACAAAAATCATTCATGGTAGCAATTATATACAGATTTGCAAGTAAGGTATCATGATATCAAGAATACTCTATCATACGTATCACAGGTCTGAGAGATGTAAGACATTTCTAATATTAGAAAAGTCAGAGAAACAGACAGGAAGACTTGCATGGAGCAAGTAGATTACACTGTGGATGTTCCATGGCCTACATTGTGGAAAGGCTGAAAGAGGAAGGAGAGAGTAGACCATTACTGGTTGTTAAGTGTGAAACATAGTTGAGGAAAGAAAGGGGATTAATATATATTGTGAATTGGTCCTAGCCAGACGTGGCACAAGAGCAGAGCCATGTGTCTGCCAGGTGAGCTTTTAAAGATTTTTTGAATTGTGTTATTGAGTTTGTAACTTTTAAGTTGGTGGGCAAAGAATTCCATCTTCTAGTTATGACATTTGAGTAGTGGAATTTACTTGCTGTATTATTTGCTTTAGTTACATTCAGGAGGAGTTTATTATTGGAGCATAACACAATTCAATCTTTTGTAACAAAATAAAATCATATTCAAATGTAGGGTCATCACTTACTCTAGGTTCATTTTCAAAGGACTTTTTTATCTTCTCCACCTTTACAGTTGTAGCAGTTCTTTTGTAGTACAAATTGCTATTTTTCCCAGTTGAATACTTTTACAGATAGGAAAACAAATAGAAGGTTAATACAAAGAATGTATGAGCATCTTAATGGCATTAAGATTAATGACAAGAAAAATACTAGACTATTTTTTTTTGTTGTTCAAAAATGTTTTTTTTCTGTGTTGTGCAATGTTCCTTATGACATTAGTGCTGCAGGCAGGAAGAACTTGTAGGAATACAAGGAAAATGAAGACAATAAGCCGTTCAATAAATTCTAAGATTTCATGTTATTTTGTCCTTTTAATGGCTTTATTAAAGCACTTGTTTATTACATGCTTCATGGTGTATTTTATAGACTTGCCTAAATCATAGTTTTTCATACTTGGTAATAATATTTGTTAATATCCTCCTGGAAATTATAACACAGTAATATGTTAGGATAGCATGAAATGATATGTAATAACAACATGTAAACTTAGATAACCTATACATTGTAATACATTAAAAATGGTTACTGTAATTAGTAAGTTATCATAAATGCCAACAATGAAAACAAAAATTATTCCAGTGGGGATTCATATTGGCCATCACACCCATATCACAAGTGCATGTTAAAGAGCAGAGAGCAGACCACCTAGGTGCATGTGCGCATGTTTGTTTGTTTACTTTGCGTAAACATGTAAAAAAGCACATCGTCTACTTCCTACTAGTGTACCCTTAATAGTTTTTGGTCAGAAATATGATATTGATGCAATAACTTTTTAATTTGTTTTGTAGTGCATATTAAAACAGGATTTGTGAAGAGTTTGATTTATACAATTTTTATTAAATTGTTAAAATAACATTGTGACTGGCATATTTTTAATTTTCCTATTAGATATCCTTTCATGGTATCCTGCTATATTACAGGGTTGTAGTTTCCAAGTGGATATCAACAAATATTGTTACCAGGTTGGAAAAATAGAGCATGCAAGCATATCACAGCCAGAGTGCTCTAATAAAGACACTAAAAAGAACAAAATAACAGGAAAACTTAGGATTTATTGAATGGTTTCATTTCACATTCCTCCTTCTTAAAATGTCTGTTCCAGGTATTAGTGAAGTCCATGTTCTGCGGGGGAAAACGTGTGCATATGTTGTTTTCTTTCCACCTTTAACTTATAGAAACATACCAAAGTTTCAGCATGTACTACCAAAAGATTTTGAGTAGTATGCAAAAACACAATATGCAAGTGCATAGGCTTAGTATACACAAGCAATTCACTGCCCCTCATTGTCGAAGCAGTCTCATACTGTAAATTGATGATGCTTAGTGTATATATTTTAATAGGTTAGAGGGGCATGGGTATTTAATTTATCAATGAAAACAGTAAGTCTCTTGTGCAAGTCTGTCAGTTTTTATTGTTTTGCCAGCTTAGCTAATTAACCCCTCCTAAATACTAAACACAAGATCTCATCAGTCATCAGAAAGAAGAGTTATCCATCATAACATGCTGAAGTGACAGCATCAACTTTTGAATGAATATCAAAATATGTATGACATTTGTGATGCCTGTGCACTGGCCCAGCAATCAAAGAGCCTGAATCCTCAGCACTAACACCAGTGAGGGGTGTCCACATTGGGAAGGATAACAAATACACACACAGTAAAGTACAATTTCCCTTAAGAGCACACAGAAATCAATCAGTCTGGGACTGGTTTCTCCCTTTCTCTCCAGATCCCCAATAAGACTCCCCACTGGCACAGCTATAGGGTCCAGATCTCAGCCTAGTGGTCAAGCTAAAAGCTCCAGCACCCTCTCTGTCAAACCAGTGCTTCGTGTGCTGCCAGAGTAGCTCTCTCACACACACACACACACACACACACACACACACACACACACACACACACACACACACACACACACACGCACACACACACACACACACACACACACACACACACACACACACACACACACACACACACACACACTTTGGGATATGAGTTATTTACAAACACACAGACACTCCCAGAGAAGGCTGGCACAGGTTTTCCAGCTATGCCCCTTCTGTCCAGGGTATAAGGTAGTAATCACTGCCACCAGCCACTAATATCAGCTACTAATAAGGCCCTTATCAAAGGGTGTCCAATTAGTACTGTGCAATATTATTATCTAGCTGGTAAGTGTGACTGAACAGCAAGGCTTATTTGGGGTGGCTTGGACAGTATCACAATATACATGTAATGTACTCTAGAGCTTAAATTATCTCTACATAAAACAGCCACAGTTGAACGGTTTAAAAAATATTTAATAATAAATAATAAAACACAAGACAATACTTGCTACTACACAGTGCTAGTCAAGAGTTTAGAGATCACATGAAAATGCTTATAATAATAGAGTAGAATACTTCTGGCATCACTATAGAAAAAACATCTAATCTAATCTTCCTATTTCCTAACTATATCTAAGAGAAAACACAGTGCTAAAATAAACGTACATATAAAGCACAGGCAGAGTGCTGGTGAGTTGGATGTTCTCAAGACAAACACCAAAAATGCTCTGAGTCTCTCTGTCCTTAAATTGATAACACAGTACTACTGACTCATTTCAGATTACATCATTTCTCTCTGGTTCCCAGGCTAACAGAAACTATACATTTAAATTGCTTTGAGCTTGCACCTTTTAAGGAAACCAAAGTAATTAAAGAGATTATAAATGCAAATTCTAGCAATTAACTCTGGTATCAAAACAATAGCAAAAATTCCTTCATCCAGACATCTCAGCTCCAAGTTTGAGATCTAAGAATTATACAATGCTTGACTTATCAGCTTTCTTCCAGCAGAGTGCAATGTGGTTATATTTCTGAAGTTCAACATTTAACAAAGAAAACAAGCATGTGGCTTACATTAATATTTACAAATGACAGAATTATCTACAAAATCCTATCTAGCTAGGCTGGCAGTCTTCACATATCTTCACAACATTAAAAGGTTTATAACCTAAGTATGACATATAGTCAGCATAGTATGCTATAGACAATAGCTGTTCTAGTGCCACACCCACTCCACACATCAAATAGTGACACCAGGAAACTGCTGCCAATGAGAGGCACTGAAGAAGTAGATTATTATGTAATATATATGTAAGATGTACAGAAGGTCTTTGGCTAACAAAGTTCACTAATGACTGCAAACTAGGAGCCATAATCAAAGCTTCTAATGATGTGGACATCCTACAAAATGGCCTCACTGAGACAGATGCCTGGCGTCAAAGCCATGGCCTCAAGCTCAATGACAAAAAGTTCATTGTCATCCCTTTTGCTAAAAACTCTGTACCCATGAACTACCACATAGGCGGTAGTCTACTTAACACCAAAAGTGTGATAAGAGACCTTGGGACACAGGTAGACAGTAGTCTCTCCTTTGATAATCACATCACCACAGTAGTCAGGAAATCCTTCTACATGGCACACCTTATCACAAAATGTTTTTCATCCAGGAAAGAAGAGTTCATTGTCCCCCTCTACTTGTCACTCATTAAACCCATTATAGAGTACAACGCCCCTTTTGGTATTTACCTCACAAGACATCTACAACAACTGAAAAGACCGCAGAGATACCTCACAAAGAGGATTACTTGCCTCAAATAGATGCCCTATGCAGACCATCTCAAAACACTCCAGCGTTACTCTGTCACGTATCGCCTACTCAGAGGTGATCTCTGCCTAACATACAAAGCTATGTCAAACACAGAGCTGTTGGACATGCTCCACTTAATGAAATCCCAATCCCCCTGAGCTACATGCTCTAGGGACCTAAACTTTGTCACCACAATAAAAAGAACATGCTGGAGGGATAGATTCCTGTCCCAGAGACTTCCCATACTCTGGAACAAACTACCTATCTATATCAAACAAAGCCCCTCATTAGCACTCTACAAGAAAAATCTTGATGATTGGATGGGAGATAGGAAATTCACCCCATGGATCACTTCTGTGGCTCTGCTTGACAGGGGCATAGGAAAATAATTTTCTTGGGTGGCAAAAGCCAGGGTACCTTTTGGCTAGGCTTATATAGGCCCTAGGGCCAATAGCCTAGCACCTACCTATGAACCTATGAACCTATGAGATCCATATCAGTCATTTTCAAGAACAGTAGGCAATAATTCTGAAATATTTATCAATCATTTCTGCCCATGTTTATATAACTTCAGTTGTCCAGGGAACACAGTGAGTTGTCTGCAGCTGATTAACAACATCTCAGTGCTGTACCACCAGTTCATTATGCTCCCATATACGTCTGCAAATTGTGTCACCCACTCAGTTCATTTCTGTCTGACACTATATCTGATCAGTTTCACACGAGTCTGGTCTGACTCATTCAAAGTTAACACCACAGCTGTATGGTGACTGGTAAGCATCTGGTTTTATGGAGCTCATACTAATACCAGAGGTGTCTTCTTGTAAGTCTTAACAATGCCAACCTCTTAGTGTGTGTGTAGTCTAGTATTTGAATGTCTGTGTGTGTGCATGTATAAATGATACATATACATATACAGTATGCTGTAACAGTAGATAATCAGTAGAAATATGCATCTTTACCTGACAAGCGTATAGTCAGCAAGAGGTGGAGTTAGTAGGGAAACATGCCATTTAGTGATGCTTTAGTTCTGCACTATATTGTGGCATGACAACACCATTTTGATTTCATACCAGACTCTATTTAGCATAAGTGAGCTGTTAGCAGTCAGTGGTATACCTGAGCATAATGTTAACTCCAGTCTATACAATGTTCATGATTATTGTGGCCGAGCTCCTCTACCTTTAAAACTTCAAAACAAAAACACGTTCACTGACTGTAAAGTGAGACATGTATGATAGCTCCTTTAAAATGAAACATGTTAAAAAAGTGTGTAGAAATATGAAAAACGTATCCATGATTTAAAAGCTGACACAGAGCTAATGTACATAGAGCTGTGTTACTTATTAGTTTAAAACTGCAAACCCATAAGTGTTTTAGATATATGTACAAACCGTGAAAATAAAAAGGGGTGCCATGAGTCATTTACATTGCCGACTTTTCTCAGTATGTATATGTGTCTGATTTCTTTTTTGGCAAATTGTTTGTTAAGAGCAGTATTGTGACACAGCTGTTAGTATAGACATATCACGATGATTGATATTCTAGCTACATTCTCGGCTGGGCAGCTGGGATCACTGGTGCATACAATGGCCCTGTTCTCTGTGTGTCTGCAGGGTCTATATTACTCGCTCAAGAAATGTTAACATCAAACACCACATTGTCAATAAGTATTCAGTGAAATTCACTTCCACAATTCACTGAATACTTAAAGACAAAATCAAATACTTGCCCCGCAACCCAATAAAATTAAATCTACTTAAACTAAACCCGCCCATGTCGGGGGCTGCACCCCCCACACCCCCCTAACTAAATATAACAACTCCAGGCTCACACTACAGTGGAGAAAAGGCCAAAATTGTGTAGTTGGCTAACTATATCTTTGCCCTTTAAGTATTCAGTGAATCACCAAAGTGAATTTCTCTATATACTTGTCGACGATGTGGTGTTCGATGTTGATGTGATTCGATGGCATAATATAGACCCGTGTCTGCATGGGTTCTTCACTAGGTACCCTGGTTTCTTTCCACACCCCGCAAACATATTGTGGATGAATTGGTAACTCTCCAAATTAATCATGCGTTTGAGTGAGAGTGTGTGTGGGTGTGTGTAGGTGTGTGTGGGTGTCTGTGTATGTATGATATGTGTGATTGACTGTTTGTGTCTTAGAATAGCCCAATGCTTATCCAGAATCAGTTCTTCTGCATTGCACCTTCTGATGCTCTTTCTCTCCTATGAACATGAATGTGTTTAATCTGGTCATCATAATATGAATTGAATGAATGAATAAAAGAATGAATGGATTTTCACTTTGTATCGGAAACATTTTCTTTAGTACAACAGTCAGTTAGAATTTTGATATAAGCCATCTGTCTCTTTTTTAAGTTACTAAGCCAGCATTACAAAGGGCTGTCAAGTGCAGGGTGTACATTCAGTGATTTATATCTAGGGAGGCAGAAGGCACAGGGAACAGTTTGGTTGATAATATGAGCTTTGTGGTGAGTCACAAAGTTACAACTTACAAAAGAAGTTTCTTAATTCTACAGTGTAGATATTTTAGGTATCACATAAATGCCTGAACATTTTTAGTTCATTCATTTTTAGCACTTCTTCATTTAGATTGCCATTTACCATACATTTCCATGGAATTCAGTAATTATTAGCTCAGTGCAGTAAACAGGATTCATGTTATTTGCTTAGAATTTTATTAATGCTCTGTCTGTGAATGACTTTGTATTTCTTTTTTGAAATACCTTGTTGCAGTTTTGTGATGGATTATATGGATTGTGTTAATATTTGATTTTTTTTCATGAGTTTTACGTTTTATATAGTTTAATGATAATCAGCTTTTCCATTTCTCGGTCCATTTGGAGGGTAGTGCTATTTTATTTTGGCTATTTCAGTTGTATTCTGTACTATTGTTATTATTACATTTTAATTTTGATTTCAAGTATTGTTGTAGGAGAAGTTAATGTTGCAGGGTCTAAGTGAACATTTTTGCATATGCAATATGCAATTTTTTTCTTTTTTATCTCTAAGTGCAAATGGGGATGAATTGCTCTGACTGGTAATAGTGAGTGGCTATCAGCATGCAAAGAATAGTGATAAAACTACTGCTGACAAAGAGGAGATCGTCAGCACGAACACCACACCGCTCACATCACATAGCCAAGGACAACACCCACCAACTTATGCAGAGATTCTCAATAAAAAACTTAACTAAACAGCAGAGACCTCCAAAACACAGTCACAAACATTCCACACACAACACAAAACACATCAAACACAGCGTATAACACAACAGTGTCTCACAAACACAGCCCATAAGGCAAAACAATAAACCAAAACAGCCCACATGGCATAACAATGAATCAAACATACTAGTCATTGGCGACTCAGTTGTGAGACACACTGATGTCCTCTTCACTAGGCTCAACAAGGCAAATGTCGTCTGGTGACAGAATCCACGGCATCATGCAAAGACTTAGGTCTTTCCACAACAAGTGCAAGTATGACTTTGTCATTGTCTATGTTGGTGTGAATGACCTGAGATGTACCTCTCTGGACTATATGAAGAGAGACATGATTGAGCTCTCAGACTATGTGTCCCAGGCAGGTGTGACCTTGGCCCTAAGCAGAATCCTACCTTCATCAAAAATGATACCACAATGCCAGCAAAAATAATTGGCTTCAATAATTGGCTTAGTTCTGGTGTCATTCCAAGGGGATCCAGTATCTGTCTGCCAGGGATGACATGATTGACAGGCCTCAATGCTTAGCCAGAGATGGCCTCCCCCTCTCACCCCTGGGATTCCGGATCCTGGCCAAGGATCTTGCCACCCCCATTGTGCCTTTTTAGGCAATGTTCCAAAGACAAATCTTCCAACATAAAAGATCTGTCAAAAAGCAAATTGAAGGTCCCTCTGTTTCATGCTAGGAACCTTAACCTGAAAATGCACTCACTGGAAGCTCTACTCACACTGGAAGATACTGACATCTGTGCGGTCATAGAAATTTGGTTCAGGGGTGCAGAGAGCACACCTGCCTTACCAGGCTATACCTCATTCCACCACATCCTGACCCCAAAATATGGTTGGGAAGACTTAGGGTGATGGAGTCTCTATCTTTATTAAGGATAGGCACACCTTCAGACTAGTTTGTCAGCGTGATGCACTGGTACTACTTCAGATGAAACTGACAGAGGGCAAGACACTCACTCAAGTTATAGCCAGCTACAGATCCCCCTCCATGACTCAGGACACCCACTCCTCCTACTTGGATCTACTTGATGCCAACATGGATGACTGCTACACCACTCCCATATTATGTTCTTCCCTGGTGAGATCAGATCATCGTTCTGTCTCATTCAAAGTTTCTATCCCAACCAACACCCCCCCCCCAAGCCATAATCAGGCTAAAAGACTTCTCAACATTTGATTACAACCTCCTAAGGGAAGGTATCAGTAGCTTCACACCACTGACCCCTCAGAGGATGCAAACAACTATGCATAACAGCATGCCAGTGCAATATACAAGAACCTGTACAACTGTATGAAGTCAAATATGCACAACAGAACTAAAACCTGCTCCTCAAGAAAACACAAACTTGTCTGGTGTTCATGCTGTATCAACAGGCTTTGCAATAAAAGGAAGAAATTGTTGTCCAAGGGTAAAAAGGAACAAATTCCAAACTAGCTGGAAAAACTCCCTCCTTAGTCTCAGCAAGCAAATTAGATCAATAGTGAGAACCTCCAAAGCCAATTATGAATCGAAACTAGCCTCTGAAACAAAGGAAACCACAAAGCCTT
This sequence comes from Protopterus annectens, assembly GCF_019279795.1. NCBI lineage: Eukaryota > Metazoa > Chordata > Ceratodontiformes > Protopteridae > Protopterus > Protopterus annectens. Next base: position 217,132,511 of record NC_056735.1, read on the forward strand.
CTTCAGTTACATCAGAAACTTCCATGGCAAAGCCCAGGTTTGTTCCAAATAAGTACTTAATGGTATCACTTACACTGATCTTGTTGATTTAGCCAAACTGCTAGCAGGTAGGTTCTGTGCAAACTTCACACCCCTGTCCCCCCAAAGGCCCTTTCAACATCCCCAATACTTGTCTCGCACCTCACCTCTCCATAGATTGAGTGTTAAAGCCCCTATCCAAGGCAAAGAACACAGCTTCCATAGAACTTGATAGCATCCCAGGATGTATTATGCACCATCTTCAGCAAGAAGTACCTTTGTTATTAAACAACCTGTTCAACCACACCCTAGTAGGTACATGCTTCATTCCAGCAGAGTGGAGAACTGCTAATGTCATCCCCTTGCACAAAGGTAGTGCTACTACAGACCCTGGAAACTATTGCCCTATTAACTTGACAAGTCTAATCTGTAAAGCCATGGAGTATATTATTATGGATCTCATAAACAAGGACATTGGCAATGTCAAAGCACTTGACTCCACCCACTTCGAATTTGTCAAGAGCAGATCTTGCCTGGAGAACCTGATTGACTTCTTTGAGACTATCACCAAGGCCGTGGATGACAGAAAGTCAGTACATACAGCTTACCTTGACTTGGCAAGGTCTTTGACACAATCCCCCACTCGGGCCTTATCGAAAAGCTATCACAGCTTGGTATAAATCCCTGCCTCATCAGGTGGGTGACCAACTGGCTCATTGACAGGACCCACAAGGTCAGAATATGTGCCTCCACTTACAATAGTAGACTTGTCACTAGTGTAGTTCCCCAGAGATCTGTCCTGGGAACCCTACTATTTGGCCTCTGCCTCTCAGAGGTCCAGGTAAAGACAAAAGGCCTGTGGCTGACCAAGTTTGCAGATATCTGTAAGTTGAGTGCTGCCACTGACTCCCCAAATGATGTTAGTATACTGCAAGAGGGTCTCACAGCAAATAAAGACTGGTGCCA